>NW_008751675.1:2788485-2808482 GCF_000715545.1 Opisthorchis viverrini
AGCATTGCTAGGAAGCTATTTTCTTTACTCTACGTTTCTTCAAGTGGAAACGTAAAGCGATATCTTCAAGTACTAAGTAGGCAATTTTTAAACAACGGGTTAAAGCGTCATTCATTTGAGAGAGATACACTGATCCGCCGGGTTAAAGCGTCATTCATTTGAGAGAGATACTACTGATCCGCAAACAGATGATGTAAGAATTCACTGACTGACCACTGAGGTACCCAGCCGATTCTTGCAATTAAATACCCCAAACACCACAGCTGTGTAAATTTGGAGACCCTTATTCCTCATAGGGGCTAGGTGCAAACGGAATGGGTGTTTCTGGGAAGACAGGTCGAGGTACAGTGCAGAAGTGGATTAGAACCACCCACCTTTCACTCACCGGACATGTGATTTACTAACTGAGATAACGCGAGCGCCTTCCTTCCTTCTTGCCCATGCATCTGAACATCAAAAATGACTCCGCACACCTCCGCAAATGAACTTTAAAGTGACATCTATGGGCGGCATCAGTAAAGTCCAGTTGTGACTTCCAGATATGGTCAGCTGTGGATGCATTCCAGGTGCTCAAGCGGCCTTGGTCTTAATTCTTGGAAGGTAGGAATTCGCGGGCGGAACATAACACTCGTAGAGTTGTTAAAAATTCTACAGCAGCCCACGAACAGCTTCGCTCTTCTTGAGGCTGATCAGGTAGGCGCAATCCCCGAGTTTTCGTCAACTTTACATTCTGCTTGAACCCAAATTCGCCAACTGCACTTTTTTAAAAAGCAGTTTGGTTCTGATTAGAGGTCCAACTAAATCAAACCCTATTTCTCATGTACAGTGATTATCTTCAATTGAACGACACAAGTTTCACGAAAACCCGGCGACTGTGCCTACCTGACGAGCAGCAAGAAGGCTAAAACCGGTCATGTGCCGTCTGCAGTCTTATGACTAGTGTGCTGCGCCCAGGTTTAGGCAGTTAACTTTTTATTCAGCCACACACTTATAGCAACGGTTTTTAATGATTATCGACACCAATTTTTCAAGCCTATAGATGACTTCTTCTGTCAACAATTCCTCCCTGGGCTGGCAACCTCAAACGACCAACCGAAAGAATTGCACCCTCATGATAGTGGATGAATGCGGATGAATATAAGAAGGTCAGAAGAAATCATTTCGCCACGACGGATTTTGTATACAGCTAATTTCGTACTCAGCTGACTGGTAGTTGTGCTACGCAATATTTATAATTTCATATCATTCTGTAATACGAAAGACTACAATTAGTCAGCCCACTGAACGCGAGACGAAGAATGCATTATATCTTTTCATAATAAAATATGAGGAGTGAATCGTTCAGCTGTAACACCCTCTTGGTGCTTAGCTGCAATGCCACCCAAAGGAAGCACGAGTGCTGGGATACTGCCAGTTTGTTCAAGCTTAGACAGGCGAAGTCGAAAGGCAGAGGTCGGTTCCGAACTACGGGACTTTCTGTCAGTAAATTCGCACCATCTTGCGCCCTTTATCATTTCAGTAAGATATGCCACACAGATAAAAGACGGAAACTGCCATATGCAGGCAGATCCTGTTGACTTCTCACTCCAAAAAGACCAGTTACATGTGGAACATACATATGAAAGTGCTACTCTAGGCAAATTGAAAGACCCTGGATAACAAAATCAAGGTAATACAGAGCTCATCAAGTTTACAGCACCCTGACAATCACAAACAGCTCTCAGCATTGACTAGGTTTCATTCTGTCTATCGCAAGTCGCCTTCACGAAATTTAACGTACATAGGATTCTGTGTAACGAAGGTGGGCAGCGAAAGCTAACGCAGAATAACGTGCAAACGACACTGGCCAGTGAACTCATGAAGGTGGTAGCTCATGATGTATGGTGAAAGTTAATCCGGTGTTTCGGTTTGCATCCACTTTGAACTCCATTCCTGCAGCAAAGACACTTATCAGATCTTCCGACATAACTTGCTTCGCAGCTATATCCCAACTGGCGCTGATGAGTTTCTTTCCCCTAAGTGAAGGTAATCGTCGCCGAAAGGTCCAATTACTACTCATAATTCTGCCAGTTGGAGCCCTTTTTCAATATTGTGGATAAATGGATGGTAAGTCGGCCCACTGGACTGTCACCTCTGAATCATCATCATCATCATCATCATCATCATCATCATCATCATCATCATCAACATCATCATCATCATAATCAACATCAACAACAACAAAAACATGCCTAAGAGTAGTATGCAGCTGTCGGCATTTTTCCTTGCAGATAGAAAAAATGATTATGGTGAATCAGGTTTACTCGTGGAATAAATTCACTTGGCGCCGTTTTTGATAGAGTAGATTGCCACACAGACAATCAGGTTTTGAATGCCATGATCGCGAAGGCGTCTACAGCAAACGGACCTGGCGAACGACTTATCGCCAGTTCATCAACCCGTTTTTATGTCGAAGCAATGAAAACTCGAATCTTTTGTGACTACAAAGAGTAATTCTTAGGATTCCCTTTCGGGGCGGGCAGGTTGACATCACTCAGCTCAACCAGTCCAAATAGATAGTTATTCTTTAATAGGAACGTACGATGGTAAAGAGAGACTCCATATCAACCAGATAAACTCCCACTTCTAACTCGCATGCCTTTTAGTCTGAAGTCTAAAGTGCTGATTTCATAAGGGATGCCTTGTTTCTGAATTACCAAAGCACACATCGAGGTAATCAATAGTAATAACAATCCAATAAAGGTGAAAGACCAAGAGAGAGAGATTGACATGAAAGATGTACTCATATTGTATCAAGAAGGCAAAAGAACCTTCCTTGTCAAAGCCTAACATGTGCAACGTGAATCTGAAGAAATCGGAGCAAGCGAGGTACTGCTTTCAACCAGGAGCTCGAGTTGTTTTATCATCACAAAAGCAGACTGAGCGTACTCAAGACAAGCCCTTAATTTCACATCATTTGAAATACTAGTAAACACCAATCACAAGAGCATGGACAACCAAGTGTTTGGTAAAAAAAACGTACAACCATCCAGCCACCACCTTCAATTTAGTTGATTAAAGGGTGCTTCAAATTTGAACTGAAAAGTGCTTCAAAAGTGCTTCCATACGAGCTCCAAGGTACGACCCAAAAACCCAATTCATTGAAAAAATTCATTTGAAACTGTAGCTGAAACGACATAATAATGAACCGTTTGTTTAGCAGATCTCATCTATCTGTCGAAAGTTGGACCAGTGACATCAGCAACACGTTTTTCAGTTAAGCTGTTCTGTTGAAATGCCACGGACAGTACGATAATTATAGTTTACTCGGTGCATGGATTGGACTCACTTAATGTGAGGTCAAATGGCCGAGGACGTCTGTTAATTTGATTGAACCACCAGACACATTTTTGTCTAGAAACCAGTCAAAGGGTCTGGTGGAAAGTGCACTGTCATAATTACATTTTAATGTATTAGGTATTATGCCTCTGATCAACTTTGTGAACGGTTTCTTTGACTAGCAGGGCATGAGAGGTTTCAACGTGGCCACTATTTAAATGTGGTTTTCATCAGTGGTGCAATGGAACCACTGACGGGATTCCCGATAGAGAATAGGTCAGAATGGGCAGGGCGCGCTGTAACACACTTACTTGCATAAGAAAGTGTTTTTGCCCCTCTTTGACTGCAACACCGGCTAGGTGGCCAAACTTGGGCATGCTTAATTCGTCTTTTGTTACCAAGCCACATCCGACCCCAAATAAGGAAATGTGGATTTTGCAGTAATTTTTTTTAGTGTTTCATAAAAATCCCAAGACAATACGATCAAGATTATCACTGCCGTGTGCACCCTATGACACGAGGCACACAGCATGCTGCCCGTCAAACTTTTTTCGAATAGGTATAGAACTTTCCAGGAGGATAGCAACTGGAATACGCAGTCATTTGCCCACAATAGTTCTATTTTTTGTTCTATTTTTGGAGCTTTTCTGTTTGCACTTTCACCCTAAGATTTTAATTATTTTGTACATGCAGTCCTCACCCTGTCTTCAGTAATGCTGGCAGAAGGACTTAGTTCCGATTGGATCCGTTTTTGGTTTTCCCTCTAGCAGATATGTTCATGAACAGGGTTGAAACTCAACCTTTAGGTGCCATCACAGAAAATTTAGACCGTATGGTTATTACGTAAATGATACAGCTGTACTCCTCGATTATACTGTCCGCAAAACCACGTAAAACCATTCATTTTCCTTCTAGTCATATTTTAGACTAATTCCAATACAATGGAGGGCTAAATTTTCCTAATGTCGGTATTCATAAACAGACTGATCGGAACGTTCAACACAAAGTTCATAGAACACAAACTCAGACAAGTTCTGTTTGACGGATAATCTGCGAATCGCTGTTGACAGATTCTGTGTGTAATTAGTCGCTTGTCGGGAATCCTGTTTTTGTCAAATAACAAGGCGTTTTTCAAAGTGCGCGGATACGTAGTCCCCGAATGGTGTTTGGAACAAACCTAGCTTAAGCACAACCGTATCATATCTGACAGGAAGAAATTATGTCATGGATAAAGAGATTGCCTTCCAAGTCACGCCAAGTGTCCCTGAATTGACAAAGACATTTACGATTTAGACTGCTAACGACCCCGGAGTCACAAGCCAGTTGACCCGCGACCCAGTCATTCCACAATCTTCTCGGATACGGACGCGATTCTTTCGAATCGGTGACCGATTAATCCCCATGTTTTGATCTTTAATACGCGCTACCAAAGCAGTTTTTAACGTGAATGGAACACGTGAATGGAACATCAGATAGATTTGCTATATATTGCCAGAAAGTGAGAAAGGTTTGTTAGCTAGGTTTGTGCGTTCCTTGCAATCCAAGGCTACGGCAGTAGCTTAGACAGAATATGGAGACGAAAAGAAATTGCTGATTGGGGAGTACCGCTTGACTACCGCTCGTGGTTAGTTTTTCTGTTCAAGTAAATGACTTCAGAGACGATTTCATCAGGATCGTCCAAAATGCATGGCCAGTGTGTTAACACAAGTCGTAGCTTTGGTAAAGCTTGTTTGTGTTGGTAGGTCATACGACTAAGTTAAGCCTCTTCTACCTCTAGGGGCTTGCAATGTCTAAGCTTGTTGGTAGTTGGACCTCTTGTCTCCTGATTGACCAACTCATCCGTTTCCAGAACAGTGGTAGGGGTCAACAGTAGTCCCGGCTTCACGTGAAATCTGACAGCTAGCTATGCGTCCGCATGCCGATAATTTGGCCATTTTTGCCTCGTCATGAGTTATCATGTTTGGTCCACCGTTTGTTTGAGTTGCTTACTGGTCGATCTTCGCTTCCAAAGCAGCGCCCATCTCGGTCAGCCCTATCACCTGTCGTATCTAGAGGACCGGTATATTTGTTCGTATAGAAAGGGGTAATTTTATGCTCAGTCTTTTGGGCCTGAATTTCTTTTTGGAATCCCAATCCTAGAACGATCCCAACAGACCAATGGTCTCATCTAATTTGGGGTGTGATTTTGAGCACGAGAAGGTTTACAATTTGAACTCGGCCGACTTCCACTGATGTCTGTTTGCGTAAAATGTAATGAAAGATATCTTCGAATGTTGCGCTTGAATTAAGTCCACCTCTTAATAAAATCCAAGGAAGATAGGTGGACAGGAGTATCTACAAGAAAAAAGACCTTTGCTAGCTTAATCATATCCCCGGTTACTAGTTGGAGGAGATGGAGGGTAAGACCGACTGACCAATCGGCCTAGTTGACCACAGTCATGATACACCCTCGACTGAGTTGTGTCTTCGATGGAGCGTACCGTAAGAGTAGGACATTTTACTGATTTAACTTAGTATTATATTTCATAAAAGCCTGATTGAGGAGGAAGATTCTGTGGAGAATGTGAAGCTTATATTTGGGTTATTCGTCAGCTGCCATTTTGTCAGTTTTACTGCGAAGTATTAATAGCACCTTGAAGAAAACTGTCTTTCTCATTTGTTGTAATCACATTGATCTCTGAGGTCATCAGGATATATCAGACATTATAGGTTATTAGAGACTTGGAGGTCTTTTATGTAGGTCTTGGATTGCTCAAGATCCTGAATGGTGTGCTAGGACTTCTACGGTTGGTGAGTAGCAGTTTCGACTATGTAAGATTGACGATTATGTGAAGCTGAAGTTATGGTAGAGAGAGATTACGTTTTCTTAGGCCCTTTACGAAAGGAGCCAGTGGTGCATCCGTTGATCAAGCACCTTGCTGAGGTTATTGTGAACGGACTTTCATTCTGTTTAATGGCTCCTTTCCAGATAGATTGTAAAGCCTGATTCATGCACAAAAATGGATATGTTTATACATTCTCTAAGTCAAGCTGGTGGGATGATACTTTGAACTAGGAGATACTCTTATCAGTTGAAAATCAGCTTTTCCTTTGGGTCTTTTGTTTTACGCGATTTACTGCAAGTGATGTTTGGTGTACTGACTCCGGATTCGAATATTTCATATAGTAGCCACTCCTGAGTGAGAACGTTGGTTCGTTCGATGAGAAAGTTATTTAGGCATTCTTTCCGACGAATTCTGATCAGTAAAAATCATCGAATTTCGGGAAGGAGGATGAATAGACTGAGAGTAGAGTGGTATATGACTCAGTAATTCTTGTAACACTCACAAGTCCCAGATAGGAAGCCCAATCTTTTCGAATAGTTTTCAGTTTCCGGGGGCTTCTATCATTTAAATAAACTTCTTGTATACTTACGTACGTAGCATCTGAAAATTCTTGAAACTGGAGGGAACCTCGCTATAGTATCCTCCTAAATTCGCTTTCTGAGTTGATGACCACGTTAGTATGTCTAAATGTAGAGTCCCAGTTGCTCGTTCTCTTTCCAAGAAGAAATGCGCTATGAAATGGGAATTCCCCTTCCAAGCATCGCATAGCTTGGCAAAAAAAATTTAGAGGAAGAGTTCATCGTCTGAAACCCTTGAACTCTTCCTTTCTTATATGCCACAAAATCATTCACCATGACGTGACATTCTTGTCTGGCGTCGCTCAGGGAGTTTTAGCGAAGGTAAGGCTGACAGCGCATTTTGTTAAGCTCCTGTTCCAGTCGCCATGTATGCAAAGCAAGCTCGTAAATTCGTACGGTTTCAGTGTTTCTCTGAAGTGTCTTCTGTTTTGACATGGTTCCGATCCCCCATTTGTTGCCATGTAAGAAGCGATGTGAAGGGCATGTTTACACCCAACTGTGTAGTCTGCTCATTGCGAGAGCAGAATCAATTCGTGCTTTTGTTGGGAATAGAGGCGGTCCACCTGCGAAATCAGAAGAGCCGGATTGAACATCAAAATGACGATTTGCTATATCATGCTCGTGATACCCGGATGACATTATGTCATGGTTACTCGTTTTCATGAACTATCGGTTTCTCTGGCGGATTCGGTTTGTAGATTCTGAGCGCATATAAACAGTGATGGAAGTGCACTTGCCTTAGCAGTCATAACGTTCGTTTTCCTTGCCGCTTCACTGAGTGCCTTCGAAGTTCATTTGTTTAGAGTACGCTGTGATGGGAAACTTGTGATTGCGCTCCGTCACACTGAATGGGGAACTAACTACCCAACCCTGACGGACTTATTCTCGTTGTTTGCCACTGTCTTTTACCCAGATCTCGCAATCCTGCATCGATTAACGTCAGAGCACCTTCTGTTACATCTTTATATGGCAGTGAGACATCGGTACTCAACACCGATGTCATGCTGTCGATGATGATGATGATGACATCTTTATTTCTTCTCTTGTCAGGCTATCACACTGATCATCAAATTATTATAAAAAGATTTCCCGTTTATCTTTCACCTTGAAGGATACAATGGGCAATATGTACGTCTCACAGTACTCATCTGATGGGGCCTCCATAGGTGCTGTTGTATTCTAAGACGTCTTTGATTCCAAACCTCTATTTCATCAACAGCACAACGTAGAAGAAACTGCTGACAATACTGCACCAAACACGCGTGGAGCGGGGGTTACAAATGTCAAGGGTGGGTGATACACATGTGATTCGAGCCCCGTGATTGATGGGTGAGTAAGGCCAAATCCTGTGCGAGTTAAGCGTAATGCTGATCAGCCGGTCGCGGTCAAGGAGTTAAGTCTTCATACTAAAGGCAAGGAAGCCGCGTGTTGGGAATACTCTGGAGTTTTTTGAGGCACGCTGATACTTTCCAATAAGGACGAAACAGTAGTGCAGTGTTTCTCGGCTTTTCAGCATAGATTGGCTTCAATTAGAAGAAAAAAGCCCCATTAAAATCTCCTTGTACCAACAGTGTAATTAGGAAAGCCGTTTGCCGCGGAGTTGTTCATTAGAAAACACCAATTAAACAGTTACAGTCAGACCCTCATATGCATGTTGCTTTTAAAAAACATGAATATCCGTCTTCTTCGTGAACTCCCCTGGATATTCGTCGATTGCCACGCAATCGCAAACGAATGCTGCAAAGCTATTCCACAAATTCTGTAATAAACCCCACCTTCCATTAGATCAAACCGAGTTATGAGAAAACATATTACTTTCACGCCCCATCAGTAGTGTCCACCGGCACTCTAATTATCAAACTCTTCCGTGTAAAACTGACCGAACTTGCAGTGACAGATCATTATCATCTAAGGTAATTAGGTAGAATAAATAAGGCAGTGTAGATTCCAGTAAAACCGCTCAAACCGAGTTATGAGAAAACATTACTCTCACGCCCCATCAGTAGTATCCACCGGCACTCTAAGTATCAAACTCTCCAGTGTAAAACTGACCGAACTTGCAGTGACAGATCATTATCATCTAAGGTAATTAGGTAGAATAAATAAGGCAGTGTAGATTCCAAGTAAAACCGCTTTCAGTGGAGACGCGCCCACCGAAATTACATGACACCCGTTGTATCGCGCCCTAGTTTTACTGCCAAGTATGTACTGGCGAAAAATCTGCTTCCGGGTACAAACCATATTACTGTTTCGCACTTACTTTACTGTTTTGCCATATCATCTATTTTCCAGTAAAATTTTCACTACAATCAGTTGTTTTACCCAAATTTTCAGCTTCTGTCAAAATCACCTCGAAAAATGTTAACCGGAGAGGAATTTATCCAATTTGTAAAATTCAAGACCACCCAGGTTTTTGCATGCATGCACTTGCACATTGCTACCATAGAAGTCTGTGCCTGTGATTGTCATTTACCATCCAGCCCAGTTTGAAAACGACACAATATCGATTGTTCCGTAACTTGGTGGGCCAGAAACGATCAAACCAGAACACTGTCAAACTCATTAGCGACGTGCAGTAACTTGCGCCCCCCGCATCAAGTGGAATGGGGAACAGAAGTAAGACAGTTTGAAGACGGGTTTTGACTGTACGCATTTATGAAACACATAAAGATAAATCTGGACTTTTAACTTCTAATATCCGGTGCATCAATGATACTTGTAAATGGACAACGTGCGATTTGCTGTTGCCCATACTTTCAAATTAAAAAGTGGAGTCATGACGAGGTGATAAGCGACTAGCTGTTAGGCACCTGTAGATAACAGGTTGTAGTTTGAATTACAATACAATCCAATACAAATGAAGTGTATGCGGATGCTACGCTGCAACAAGTGGGTTAGCGGATGAGTCTCCATTGCTGCTATGAAAGATACTCACACATGATGGCAGCTAACACTTCTACACAACCATTCACACGAAATTTCGACAAAGAGTGCAATCATCCCCTAAAAACGCATTAAAATACCGGTGGAGGCAAGTTCCATGTTTACTGAGCTTACTAAGACTACTGCCAAGCTCAGTCACCAATACACGTCACTCATCTGGACAGCATTCACACGCCATGGGCAATAAATTTTAATTGAAGCCAGAAAACACTGATGACATCAATGGATATTTCCTGGTACGGATTTGACAAATGTTCTCCCTCGACGTCTGGCTTGAGTTCCCTATTAACTATCTTGAACATTTCCTCCAGTTTTTGCTGATTTACATAGAGGCTAGATCTGTTATAGAGTTAAATTAGATGATATTGTTTAGATCTTGTTTTTGTTTGATTGGTCTGTCGAACGATCAGGAGCCGGGAATGCGAAAGCCTGTGATCATATCACTGTCACAGCTGCTTAGTTTGAATAACAAGCTATGGTACGCAAATCCCCTTCTGTCGGCATCTGAGGCGACTCGAAATGCTATGTGATATTTGAACAAGAACATAGTGACGAACATTAATAATTTTTGGATATCGTCATTAGGTCAGTACATATCTAATGGTTAAAATAAGAGTGAAAACTGAAGTACGAAGCGAAGATTGGTCGGTGGAATGAAAAACATAGTTGTCTGCTCCCCCAAGCCACATCTAAATGTAGTCTGTGAGACAGTCTAGAGGACCATTGAGTGACTTGGTCAGTTGACCTGTGTCACATAACCAAGACAAACTCAGCGTTCGTAAGATACGTTTTTGACTGCACAGCGCCTGGTTTCGCAGAGGTATAGCAACCGCCCAGCTGTAGTTGAGCCACGCCGTCGGATCGATACTGGTAGTCCATTGAGTACACGGCGAATGACATGAGAAGACTCATTCAGATTGATTATGTGCCCGGTGTCAATTGAGTGGGACGTGATTGAGATTTTGGATGAACTGTTGTTTTTGGCGGTGCACATCAAGCCATGGGGATCGAAATTTCAAAAAGCAGTTCCCAGAAGGCGATGAACCTCGGTTAATCGGATCTCGTCTTCACTTGGTATCACATTCTGGTGCAGAGGATAGTGCGTGTGGGTGCTGTTGAAATTGATTCACGTTCGATCAGGATTCTATATTTACCTCGTCTAACAAAGACCACAAATCTCCAATCATGCATAGTGGATTTATGTTTGTTTATTGCTCCCTAATTCTCTGTCCACCAGTTCTTTATTCAGGCAAGTAATCACTCCATCCAAAAGGCCCTGAGGCCCACTCACTTCTCATATAGCTAGCTGTCTTGCCCGTTTGGTCGTTGTCAAACCAGAGCTAGCGCAGAAAGAGACAGAAGAAAAATCTAAGAATGGCGGTTCTTGCTCTGTGCCGAAATCGTGTTTCGATGAGGGAGAAGGGACCTCTTTTGGAGGGGACTGACTTCTGAGTACATCTCAGTCTAACTCTATACAGTGTATGATCATTGCCTAGTCGAACATAACAGGCCATGTTTGCTTTCCAAGCTTACTTCAGTTGGACTGCAAAATGTGTCCATCACTTCCCGGAACCATTATTCAGATGAAACATTGGTTGGTTCTTTCTAGCAACCCAAAGGATCCCGAAGGGTCGTTCCGATTGACCGCACAAAAGTTAACTGGATTGGGATCTTAGCAACCAGTCATGATTGGAACTGGATTGGGATCTTAGCAACCAGTCATTGATGGATGTAAAATCGAATAAGCTAGTTCACGTTTTGATTCCAACTCTCCCGTTGACAACGGCGTCTGAAAATTGCAATAAATCTGGCATAAAAACGCAAGAAATCCTTTAAAGCACCGATTTTCGCCTCTGCAGTTTAGCCGTCTTTTGTCCTGATTAGCCTACGTTTCCCGAATTTTCAAGAACTCACTCTCGCTAGTCAGTTTTACTACACATCTGAAATTTAGCAAACGACACAGTGTGTAAAAATTCCTTATTACCACTTGCCTTAGTCAGAAAAGCTTGCTGTTTAAGAAAATGGAGGCCGGTTTCAGGAGTTCGTTTCGTTTAGATTTCTGAGTATGTGGCCAGTTTACGAGTAGTGACGACTTGCCGTTATTTCATTTAGTTCGGACCACAGAAGAGGATTGCATATTGGCTAGGTTTATCACGTCCTAAATCGCCTAAGAGGTAGATCTTCAAACCTCAGGAGGATAAAGTGTAGTGTATGGACTTGAGAAGAGTGAAGATTTCTCCGTAAACCACACACAGTGATTTTGACCTGTTAGCAAACACGCGCAAACAAGCATCGTAATTCTGGTTAGTGAATTACCGGCAACGAGAACGAACCTTGGTATGAGTACTCGACAACTCTCTCCTGACACAAAGCAAATGTGTTTGAAATGAGACTGGTGTCCATCCATCAGTTCGGTGTTGCAGTGCCCCGGGATTGTAAGCCCGTTCACCTATTTAGTTCACTAGTCGTAATGAGTAACAAACAAAATGACCCTTTATCAAACGACACGGCATCTTTTGAGAAGTTAATTGAATCAGAAAGTAAAATCTACGATAAATCAGCAAGCTATTATTATTCTGGTGGGTTTTTTCCCGAAGTATTTTTTCTGCCGGCTCTGATAACGAAACAATAATACACAATCTCTCTTCTACCTGATAACTTGGTAGAACGAGTAGATCAGTTGATTTTTTAACATCATATCTATTTAACTTTATAGTTTCGTACAAATCAGGGTAAAGTTTGCCAGAGATTTTTCACTTTTCTTACTCAGCTGCATTCCAGTGTGTGAAGGATCGACAAATGCCGGTTCAACGACATCAGCAGCTGGACCGCTTCTGTCTAAGCTTGAACAATCTGGCAGCATCTCAGCCTTTCGGATGGCATGGCAGCTACATACTGAGTGTCACAGGTGAAAGATTAGGTAAGCTTTAACTCAAACATGCATACCACCACACAATTCGTCCTCTGAACGCTTCAGAAAAGTTTGCCTACTCTTCCTGCCTTTTGCACAGTTCACTAGTTCATATACGGTTGAAGTGACACATGTTACGGCAACGAGATGTATCTTCTCTAGCCTCGAGCCATGGTATTCAGGTAATGCAGATGCAGTGAAGCATCGGTGTTGAACACTGATGTCATGCTGTCGATGATGATGATGGTGATGAGTGCAGATAAACTTTAACCCCTCATTCGTCAACACGTAGGACCCAACCACTTCTATGGATAAGTAAATCATCCTTCAAATAGAGATTTCATCCTGTCAGTGAGGAGCACTGTGATTGTCTTTGATACATTCTAAGAAATGGTTGGCCAAGGGTGCCTGCAATCTACACCATATGTTCACGCAATTTGGACTCAAACGCTATGATTCATGTGGTGTCCATCGTGTAACTGACAACCAGTAAGTTTTCGCTCCAGGTTGACGGAATATCTGAAGCAGAAAACCTCCAATCGAAGTTATTTTAGAGAGTACACACCAGTGAACCGAGAATGTGGAACGTTACCAACAGGTCATTGTTAAACAACCTCCAAACCCTGACAAACTAAACTATCGTAACCAGTCATGTGCCTCTATGTTTCCCCTCCTCCAATAAATTTCTTATATCTCGAAGGACGCCAGGCGATTCGACTAGGTCCACTCACCTTACAAACCCATCCTACTCACACCCCCGAAGGGATTCTGTGTGCTACTAATGGTTACCACTTTCTTGCATCTGTTTGTTTCATTCGTCACCCAACCTCTGTTTACATTACGAACCAAATTCTGAAGCCAGAAAACCGGCAACACCTAAGTGAATGTGGTTTACGACAGATTCTGTCACGCAGTCCGTGTAATTTGCCCAGTGTCCAAACAGCCGGTGAGGGGTTTTAGCCGCACTGCTCTCCCGAGGGTGGGAGGGGAATTAGAACTGCTTGTTAATGCTCTTTTGTGAGTCATACCAGCTTCCGCCCATTAAATTTGTTAAAATTCCAAACCACCATGCTTCCCTTGGTTTTCCACTTTGTCTGACTCCTAGAAAAGTTGTAAACAGACCAGTTCAACGGTAATTTGACTAAACAGTAAATTTTTTGGGTCGTGTATCCATAACGGAGCTTCAGGGTCGACAATAAAATGTAGAATCGGGTAATATGTGAAGGGCATCGGTTTTAGTAATGGACTAGTAGCAACCAATTAAAGCGGAGGCTTTTCAATTTGTTGGAGCGGTGTCAATAGGATCTTTTCTAATGGTCAACAGTCGGACTCGATTTCTTTTTAAAACATTCATTATAGACACTCTACTCCTACAGGTTGCAGTCAAAGGCTCCGACCACATAGTGATTCTTCTTGGATATTCATTAACTCATTACTGAGTCGCGAGGACAAGTTGGTACGTATCGCTACAGATTCAGAACCTCAGAGCAATTAGTTTTTTAGACCTTGAGGAAATTTTCGAACAAATATCCACCAGCTACACTCACTTTGATTCGGAAATATACTGGAGGAATATTCTGAAATGTGTTACGGTAAGTTTGGGTTCCTCGAGTAAAGAGCGCTCAGTACACTGAAAAATGTCGGCTATCGATGTGAGCGTTGCGTCCGATTTGGAATTTGGCTAGTCATCGTTGGTGATAGTCGGTGGATTTGAGTAACGAAAGCCGGTAACTGTGATTGCTAATCCACCCCCCTACGCAACAGAAAAGAAAGGCAAACAGCACTTATATTCTGAGTTTGTTTGATTCTAGGAAGAATTTAACACGCCGAAATTAAAAATTCGGCCTGTGTTTGTTCCTTAAGCTTTTAAATCGCACAACATTTGCGAGAAATGCAGCGAAGTTGAATTCCGTGAGTTTTGTGGTCAAGTCTTCACTGGGTTTATGTTTCATGATGTGTTGAGCTGTAGTTTTTTTTATAGAGATCCCAAAGGGATATCACCAATTAACTCTTTGTCATAAACCAGGGAGAAGTGTTTACTATTGCAAATGAATAGTCCGGCGAGTCCCTGTTAACGGGCAAGTAAACAATACAGACACGGTCACTGCAAACGCTGTAGTTTTTTCCCACCTGATCTCTATAACTTAATAGAAGTGACACCCCTCTCTTTATATCCGCTTTAGGTACCATTAGGTGGACACTAAACCTGAATGCATAATCAGTGGGATAGAAAGTAGTTAAGCTTGAGGTGAAAGGTTCAGATGCAGGTGATCTGAAAGAAAAAAGCATGCATTTACATAAAAAGTTTCAAAATCTGGCTAAGTTACAAAAACCCTGACGAGCTTCGTCTGCTAGTACAACAGGGAGAGATGTGGTAAAAGATCGGTCGACTGCAACTTCCGTTCGTCACCTAGCTGTCATGCCACCCGACGGAAGCACGAGTGCTGGGATACTGTCAGATTACCCAAGCTTAAATAGGGAAAGTCGAGAGTCAGGGGCCAGGCTTGGACCACGGACCCTCCGGCCAGTAAATTCGCACTCTAACCACTGAGCCATCTCACCATTTCGTGTCGGATCAAGTGAACTCAATTAAACTTACACAGGATGGTGAAAACGGCAACTAGGAGTAAATCTGGTTGTGTGCATACGTAAGCACCAACGTTCTGCTTCATCAGACTTGCTTAATTACTTCCATTTCTATGTTTGCACAGTGTGTACTTTGGGTCAGCTTCAGCCGAAAGGGATAAAAATAGAGATGGAAAATAAGACACAGAAAATGGCTCTAGCAGAATCTGGTCACTATGCTCAAAAGTAATCACAAAGAGCCGATTTAATATGGAATATATCGCCTTTCGATCGGAGCACAAACCACACGATAATGTGGTAAGGAAATCTTTTTATGGTGGTTAGACTTGTTAGGAAGACAATTTGTACTCTGTTCAATCGTTTATACTTGGGCTTCCCATAAGTGCTGACGGATTAGGCCAGCCTTAACCTTAGCAGAAAGAGTCTATACATCAGCTCAAGTGGGATTTCAAGATGTGGTATCGTGTAGTTGCCCAATTAAGAAAGATATTGTTTGGATGCTGTGTCTGAATCACTTATGTGAAATCTGAAACCCGAACATATACTTCTTGTCACTCATTTGGTCCCGATCCTTTTTAGTACGAGCATCGCACTGACGCATAATGTCACCCCGTTGTGTCTGTCATGAGAGTAACAATCCCTTTTCATGTATCCATTCACACGAAGGTAATACAGTAGGAGTCGCTGGAACTGAATGGCTGAAGCAGATGTATCTTTCAGCTTTATTTGCTGATAATGTCCTTAGGTTTATTCAAGCCGCAGTCACTATCCGAGGAGCTTATTAGTTTCGGCTGCCCAGTATTCTGGAGTTTTTTGGGAAAGGGGCGATCTTCAACAGACCTTGAGGCGATGTAGCCTGTCTGGTCTGATTACCAGAAAAGGTTAGTCACCAATTTTGGTGTGAAATCAGGCAGCCTCATAGCTGCTTCGTCTTTGGTCGCAAGACCCGTAAATGACATATGGCATCAGGATATAACCCAAAGATGCATTGCGGCAAACACAGTGACTGGACCCTACACATGCTGCATTACTAACTGCTGGGGCTCGATCAGCCGCTAAGACACAAAGCCATTGTCCAAGAGGTCTGTAACTCAAACCCAATCTTGCGCCTTCGATTACCCTGTTCTAGATTTATGTTACTTGCCAGTAACTATGCTCTTGTGCTTCCTTGAAGTTGCGCAGGAACGATGCAACAAAAGTGTACCGCAGATGGAAAATTGCCATTATGGGCAACCACAAAGCATAAAAAGCTACAATCTCACAGTTAGCCACCGTGAAGCCAGCTCTCCTTGTGTAATACGTTCCTTTTGGTGTTGAAAAAACGCACGATCTACCAAGCCTTCGGTTTCACCTTGTACGTGGCTCACAAGAACACGGTCGTCTGTGGTTCACCATAGTAACTTTGCAGTTGAACACTAAATTGGACACACTTTGAGCTAACCTCCCAGTTTCTAATGAAGAAGCCGTTATTCGAGCGCGTTACATCGAAGAAAGCCAGACTGGTCCGAATTATTCTCGCTTTGTAAATGTGGTTGGATGATATCACCGACAAGGTTATCATTCGCCTCACCAGAATCAGAGTTTACAAATAATCATATACTTTAGAGTGTTACGGCCGTTATGTGCTTATGCAGTCGGCGTAAGCAGCTCCTTGCAATCTTGTACTCCTGTAGATGGTAAACCGCATCACAACCAGCTACAGTCACCTGTGACAGCGTGTTTTACTTGGAAAGGCAACTGACAGCCTAAACCTGAGCAATACAGCTTTGTGGCACAAAAACTTCCTAGACAGAGGTGTGACTCCCAAATGTCAAAAGCGGAATGATCACGGATCAACAATCAGGACTCGATTGTCAGACCAACTCTTTTCATTCCAACGCAAATGCTCAAGAAAGATCATAAGACTGGAATGTGAAGTAACCATCAGTAAAGAAAATGCATTAACCGTAATGTTCGAATGGATCATACCGATTCGACTGTTTAATCCAGCTGTTGCTGCGTGTTTGAAATTTCTGGATCTTCTTGTCACCATTCGTTGGGCACCCGGGTTTTCGGAACTTTTTACCGCCCAACACTACAGTACGTTTCAGTACTGAGAAGAGAAAAGACGGCTGCTTGTTTGTAACAAATCACACATCATGTCTACCATTCTGAAAACAAACTAGATCAATTTTGGTAAGGGAAATTACTGACAAGGTTACTAAAAACACTTTGATGGAGAGTACGATCACTCCTGTAAACCACTAGCCAGGCGATTGCAAGTTAACAACTCCATTGAGTTTCGTGAGACGTGCAAAATGATGACGATGATGATCATACGTACTGCAGCTTAGCCACCAAAACAACCATGAGGAAAGAAAGCCTTATTAAAGTGTGAAAATAAAGAAAAGGGTGCGAACCTAATGAGAAGAGGCCTCACTTCTTTAAGAGAAACGAGCAGAACATTTTGGCGGCAATAAAATGAACATAATTGAGCATAATGTTGGAGTAAGACGCCATCAGCGGGATCACAACGGCATCATTTGCGAACTCCACCCGATCTCAACCCAGAGCACAATAGCAGGCGAACTTTGGTTACGCAGTCCGGCCATAGGATGACGTCATTCGCCCCACTGGGGTCGCTTGTGTGCCATGTCTTGCAGAGTTTGTAAATACGTGCAAGCAGGACCAAATGAACCCCAACTGGGAAGGTGCGAAGATCCCACAGTGTTCAGTTTTACAGCAACTGACTTCGTTCCATTCTGTAGTGTCAAAGTCTGTCCCCAAGGAACCTTCACTAACAGTCGCTCGGAACAGGAAACAATTCTTCCTTCGATTGACGGTAGTTGGGCTTACGTAGCGCATGCCTCAACCATCTCAAACTGAAGCGATTCTGGCTCGCTATCAAATGGTCGCCTATGCACCGCTAAGTTGTGAACTCGCTGCAGACATCTTAGCCCTGCTACGCTACGGAGGCACCGGTGAAAGTGCTTAAGATCTTGGGACTGGGGGATACTCACAGCCAGAAAACTCATGCAAATTCCTTGCAGTCACAGTCCTTCAGCTTCCATGAAATTCTGTTCTAACGTCACAAATGACAAAGTGGTGGTGAAACTCCCAAACTGTTCATTCTACAGTTCCAGAGAAGCACAGCGGGATGAAAAATCTTGAGGTGATACTCAGCACGTTCAAGGTGCGAAACGCACGCCAAAACACAGGATCACCTTCGAGATTTTGACTAAATTATTTTGCGCACACAACTAATCACCATATAACGAAACTAGGTCGTCCTTTAATCTTTCTTCAGACGGGATTTTGGTATCTAAATTCACGGATTATGCACGTCGTGGTGACGTCAGTGCCAAGACTGGACAAAAATGGAGAAAAGAGAAAAACTCAATGAACTTGACAAGTTGTCAGCAGGCTTCTGGATATTTCAGTGTGCAGTCTAATAAGACTGGTCATGTGAGAATAAAAGGTATAAAATCGTTTACAAACATCGAGGTTATTCCATCCTGGCCAAGAATAATTTGTAGAGCAAATTTGTCAACAGATTGAAGACCCCCATTGAAGTCAAATAAAACCTGGAATGCTGGCTGGTAGTATAGGTTGCTCTATTCAAACACAGGGTGACGCGTCATGATGACAGTTCCCATTATGAATGAAGGAGTTGTCCTTATCGGCTTTTCAGCATAGACTGGCTGCACTTAAAGGAAGAAATCTTCACTGAAAGCTTTTAAAACCTCTTCATATTATCAACTACCAACTCTTCATTATGTGGAGCACGTTCAACACAGCTCACGCCTATCTGGTCGTAGGGGGAATTTTCAGATACACCTCAATTCGCTTCTTATTTATCACATTACCACTTATTCGTTTCAGAAGAAATTGTCTGTTGGGAAATGGATCAGCAATTGCATTATGCCCAGTTCTTGTTGTGTTTGTATCTATTTCTTTTAGCTTGTTTTGGATGGTTCACTTTGGTGGTCCCCTTCCCAACTGAAACTCTGAAAATATTCTCACTGTGAGTGGTTACTGCTCTGTCCTTCTACAATATTTGGCTCTAGTGAGCATGCAAAAATCCATTTTTTCCAGGTCGCTTAATTTCCTAATCAGAGTAAATAAAAAGGTCGAAGTGACTGGCATAGTAAGATTCGTACTTTCGGTTTCATATAGGAGAACAATCTGATATACTACAGAGCAGTCTACGAAAGTGCCGTCCTCAAGGGCTTGAGTGTTTTTGAGGCGCCACGTTTCACAACACTCAACGCTATTCAGCGCACGACCACTGACCGATCGCTATGCTCCACTGCTCCACCTAACAACGCATTGATGGTGTCTTGGATGGGTGACGAAGAGAATGCAATCAAACTCCTCAGGTCAGTAGCTATGCTCCACTGCTCCACCTAACAACGCCCTGATGGTGCCTTGGACGGGTGACGAAGAGCATGTAATTAAATTCCCCAGCTCAGTGGACAAACCAACGACCACAACATTCGAAATCAAACGAGTTATCGGGAAAGACTCTGTAGCGTCGAACGCAACCACAGACACGTAGGCATGCTCAACATGTTGACACACAAACCGAATGTACCCCTACTCAGGATACGCATTCTCGTTCACCGAGTTATCTAAGGTGCGTTTCCTTCGCCAAGCAGCATTTATTTAATCACAATCTAGAAATGTTGGGGTATGATGAGGTGATTATCCATTAATCCTTCCACCACTTGTTCCCTTTCTGATTATCACTTCTCAAACAAGCGACGAGGTAATGGGCATCCAATAGACAGGATGGCTACATGAACGCATTAAAAATCGAAGTGTCTGATTGAACTCGAAGGCACTGACGGATGAAAT
>NW_008751675.1:2813340-2814794 GCF_000715545.1 Opisthorchis viverrini
TCTAAGGTGCGTTTCCTTCGCCAAGCAGCATTTATTTAATCACAATCTAGCAATGTTGGAGTATGATGAGGTGATTCTCCATTAATCCTTCCACCACTTGTTTACTTTCTGATTATCATTTCTCAAACAAGCGACGAGGTAATGGGCATCCAATAGACAGGATGGCTACATGAACGCATTAAAAAAACGATGTATCTGATTGAACTTGAAGACACTGACGGATGAAACCAACAAGTTGATGGGAAAGGATAAGTTCTGACAATTATGTTTATTGTATCATGTGTCGGTAGGGTGTTTGTACCTAGGAGACCTCTGCGTGTTTCCATCTTACTGGCGTCCTATCGAGTGTCAACCATTAGCCCTGACGCAGACCGCCTGTCTTTCAACCCCTGTCTGGGCGAGTGATTCAGTGCTTTCAACCCCTGTCTGGGCGAGATGGTTCAGTGGTTAGAGCGCGAATTTACTGACCGGAAGCTCCGTGGTTCGAATCCAGCATCTATATCTCGGCTTCTCCTGTCTAGGCTTGAGCAGCCCAGCCCTCATGCCTCCTTCAGGTAGCATGGCAGCTAGTCACCGAAAAAGTGTCAAAAGTCAGTTAGAAATCGACCCGTTTGATGCGTCTGTGATGTTTTCATGGACCACTATCCTCAATAATGACAGAGAACAACAGTCGTCGGTGTGTTCCTAACGCGGATTCACAGAAACATTCCTCATGGCCATTAACCTTGTACACTTGCGTACCAGGCCAAGGATTTCCACTTGAAATCAAAGCTTCTTGTGATGTGCATAATGGTATCATTCTAATGCATTTTGAAAATTTCTGAACCACGGTTTAATCACCTGAGAAACAAGGAAAGTTTGTTCGTTAAGATCACTGGAAGATTACCAAATTCAAGGTACCTTTGCTAGGTTACCCAATGGATGCAACGTGTCAGACTTCCAGTCGAGACAGGCGATGCCAAGTTATAGACGTCATCATGTGATGGGTTTAGAAATCCACAGTAAGAGTGCAGGGAGAGAGAATGCAAAATAAGGTAAGAAAATCTGATACGCCAGAAGAGGTGAGGGTCAAGGTCGAGCAAAACCAGGCTGTGATTTTGAAGAATACACGCCTAGTAGATTATGGTAGTATGTCGTTAAGCATTTGTATTGGCTGAAATGACTCGAGAAAGCCTCTTAGCTAGGGAGCGAAAATTGCTGCCTGGAAGGTCCGTGGCTCGAACCCAAACCCGGAATCTCGACTACTTTTGCCCAGGTTTGGAACACCTGTCATTATCTTGGTCTTAGTGTCTCCTTCGGGTAGCACGGTAGCTGAACTCACAAAGGATGTCGCACACAAAAGGATGTTCAGAATTCGTCTGAATTCTGAGCTGACCTTTAATCACCCAAATAAATCTTGGTAGAATAGTGTGGAGGGGGACTGGCAACACGTAAAACTTACTGAGCGAAAAAAA
>NW_008751675.1:2814967-2832730 GCF_000715545.1 Opisthorchis viverrini
AATCAACGCATTTTTTTAAATTTCAAGCCTGTGGAAACCTAGAGAGCTTCTGATCAGACTGGGAAGAGCCGATACAGAATCAATGAACTTAAACAACAAATTGAGACTTGACTCATTGTGCTGAAAACTGATTCAAATTTCTGGAGCTAATGAAAACTCTTGAAAAAATATTATACCTACTTATCTTAAAAAAATAAAGTTTTGGAAGCGATCATCCCTTGTTCCTAACACAAACACGAATAGAGTTAATACGAGTGAGTTCAACAGAACATACAAAAATTTTGTACACACGAGTCGACAGTTCTTCGACAGTCGAGTCCTAACGAAAGAAGAAAGTCTGAGGAGAACGATAAAAGGTCTTAGGCGCAGTTGATATAACCCACACTGTCCGTAAACGTAGTCGTCTAGTTTTCATGGGAAAGAGGAGAATCTGGATGACTCTTCTTAAGAAACAGGGAAGGATGATGTCTACAATATGCATTATACTGTGGCAGTTCAGTGCAACAATCTTCAAAGGTTTTCAGAATATCATGATGTATCCCATTGTCAAAGGCTCGTCACAAGACAAAGATACTCTACCGGGACCTGTCGAGACACGGAACTTCACTCACCTCACTATACCTCACTCCTCCAGCTCGGAAGCAGCGGCATTCAAACGAAGCCTCAAAAGCGTCAACCAGGGTACTAAAGCTTTGATAAACACACTATGAGATCTCCCTGAAATTCCACACTGTCTTCATTATTTGCAATAATATCTCAGACTAGACAGGAAGTTTGTGGTGGGGTAAACTTTCATGTAGCACGAATCATGCGAACTAACTGCTAGCCATCGGGAGGACTTGTGGACAAGCATAAGGTAGCCAGACAAGCAAATAAAAATGAATGCGGGCACTACATCCGTTCAAAACGATCAGAAGCAAGATGACCAGTTTGTTTGAGCTGTCCTAGTTCTCCGTTGATACCATCTGGTAGGATCGCTGCTGAATGGGAAGACAAGAAATCGTCAAGTCCTTGTGTTTTACGTTTTTTTAGGTTTTATGATGATGCTAATTGATCACACCTTCGAAAATGAATGTTGTCTACACAAGAAAACTATCAATAATAAGTGTACTTATGGTTCCGATCTTGAAAAGTCCGTCAATTTCCCAGGTATACCACAGCTTCTGCATATATTTCGTGCAAATGCACCTAAATTTGTACCGCTTATTTTATTCTAGGTATGTGACCTGTTTTCTATGTAGTACCGATAGTAAAAACTGAAATTTCCAAGCTGCACCTCGAAAATGTGCTAGAGCGCAAATTTGTATCCAAGGTCAACCTGTCAAACCAGCGCTCTACAATTCAATCACCTGTAGAGACGTTCGTCGGGTTGAATGGAATGAAAAAGAGACCTAGGCATCGGTTGAAAACAGAGATGTTGGGTTTATTTTGGTCTGGTAATCGATTTGATTCCTGATAATTGGAAGAGAACAAAGCATTAGGCGATTCTATACAACTCGCTGGCTGCCAACCTACTTTTCTTAACATGTCTGATGCGTACACCGTCTATTTTTAATGTGGAAAATTGATCATCCTGTCTATTCCTCCGGTAATTTTTCAATATCATTTACTAATTTCATTTGTCTAAGTTTTAAAGAAGACCGCTTGAAGGTGAAAAGTTCTTTACTGATTGGTCGCTTTGTAGTTGAGACAATCAGCTTAGATGGGAAGAGTCATCTCAATCTTTGTGAAGCAGCTGTGACAATTTTCCTTATACAACCCATCAGTCAAGTTTAAAATTCTTCGTAGACCGAAACGCGGACCGTTCAATTGCAAGCATATGGACCTATTAATCAAGTTGCCCTGACATTCCTGATTTACATAGGTAAGGTATTTCCGTCCGGTCGATTCAGATTTTCAGTCATATGGGGTGCGTAGCTGTTAATTATGTTACAATGGACGGAAAAGTCATCGTCAAACTGATATTTATTTGCATGCTAACTGAATTCCGATTACTATCCAAAATGTTACCCATGCAGCTTAAACTACTCAAGCTGATAGTCATACATTCTGTTGGCTTTTTCATGTCACCAAGCCTAATGCTAGACATGGGTCGCTATCCGTTGTATATTCTCGATAAAGTATGTACAAACAGGAACCCAGTTGGTGAAGAGTGAGCGAGGAAACATGCCTGGGAATAAACCTAGATTATGGAAAATTCACCCGCTGGACAGATTGGATACCAGCTGAGTTTCTGAGGATGCTAGATGAGGTCACCTGGGCTTTCCAGGTTATTCAACACGCGCCTTTTAACCATACAAAAGAAAAAGGAGTGCCAGGGAAGTTGGTGAGTTTTTTTGCTCGTTGAACACCTGCTTAATGATTGATATCCCTCGAGCGAAAGTCAGTATGAAGGATGGAAGATATGTCGACTGGCTTTAAGGAAAGAACTCAAAAACATCAGAGGTGAACAAGAGGACAGCATTTGAGAAACCATTTTGTGAGATCAGATTTTCACCCAAGGGCAAAATAATAAGAAAACGTAGCTTGGTTATTTCTATTACTCTAGATAGCTAGTCAGTCGTCAAAAAGATAGCCAACAGGTGTAATATTTATCTTTCGTGGAAACTATTCCTAGTCCCATTTCGAGAATTTGTTTTATCTGTCGGTTTACTGCCAACAGATACTGCACTTGCTTTACTGTGGGAAGATGTTAGCTTATTATGTAGGAGAGCTTACGAATGTTAGCTTCCATTAGCTCAAGTTTAGATGTCAGTGTGTTGAATGCCTCCACATCAGTCGCTCCATCTTGGAATTTAAGGCATTCATGTCTTGCTGGTCACTATTCGGCAGCATGGTGCGGCTACCCAGAAGGTAGCTGGGCGAAATCTGAGTTGGGTTTGATTAGGTTTATAGACCACCTCTCTAATCGCAGCTCGTCAGCAGTTGATTGCTACAGTGATAGCTGTCACCGGTCAGCTATCAGCTATTTGCACTGCCATGATTGGGTTCCATAACGATTTGTGGGTTTTTGACGAAATTTGGATCTGATTCTTCCATATGATATCGTCAGACAATGCAAAGTCTTCGACTTTCCATTCTGAAAGCAATCTCACGATTTGTGGGTTTTTGACGAACTTTGGATCTGATTCTTCCATATGATATCGTCAGACAATGCAAAGTCTTCGACTTTCCATTCTGAGAAGTAGTCTCGACGTGCGTAAACTGATTAGGCTTTGCTCTCCGTCAGTCTTGGACTATATAAAACCATCATTCTACCATTGATCACCTCTTTGGAATCAGTAAAATGCACCAGTCCCTGTTGTCGACCTGTCCTGATGAAAGACAATGCATTTTGTTTCATCGATCGGACATCAATTCAAGACGTGTTCTATCATATCATCACGTGTCCACAACATCATGCCTGGAGATGACCGAGCCTAATCGCAGTCGTGAACTGCCCAGTCATGATCCTTTCCAGATCCGGCAGGGCCGTCACTTTTGACAGTTTGTATATCACCATGCTTGCGTGCTTACGTTTTCCCCTTCCACACCTGTCCCACACTTGACAGGTGTGTTCGTGCTCCGCTAAGCGTCATGATGTTATCGTGAATACGAGTGCAGAAGATCGCCAGAATGGAGGATGACTGAGGCTGTGCCTAATATGGTTTGGGTGAAAGTATGGATGTGCACAACATTTCAACACAAAGTAAGTTGATTGTTGCCAACCAAGTGAACCAGTAACGATGAATTGTGCGCAGATGGGTGACTAAACAGTACTGATTATTCAGACTGGGGTTATTTTATTGGGCCGATGCGTGAACAAAGACAATTTATGTGTACAGTACATCAGAACAATGTTGGGGGAGATTCTCCTAATTTTTTTTAGTTACTGTACATTTTACATGTTTTATAAACACAGAATCAGTTGGATAGAAAAACTAACCTCACATCTGGCTGACCTTGCCTCAGATTCCTCTGAATATCAGTGCTCCTGTCAGTAAGCTAAGCTAAGAATAACCCTGAATGAGTGCTACTCTTTGCTTTATTTCCACCAGATAAAATATGGCACAACTCCTCAATGAATGTGTTGTGCTTGCGGAAAGTGTGAAGCCCCGTGAATTTGCCTTTGGGAGCATGCTGACAGCACTGTGATGACTAGGAAATAAGGAAGCTCTATGGGCGCTAATCAAAGCCGATTTAGTCACAGCATTCAAGAAAATGTATTCTAAATATAATATATTTTTCGCCATGTTGATAGCCCACTACTAAAAATACATCCCTATGGAAAACAAGTGGATCCTGTGGTGATGGCGAAAACGGAGTCATCCTAACTGGATGAAAAGGCTTCAAACTCGACGTCTGGCTGTCACCATTCCGCTACAATAAATAGGCGTTAACGGCAACCAGAGGAAAAGTGTAAGTTAATCACAATGCTCGACAACCGCGGAACGTTCAATTGTTCGAGCTCCTAAGCGGGAGGTCGCGAGTTCGAACGCCCTTGGAGTTTTGTGAGATACGCATGGCTGACGATTGCCAATAAGGATGAAACAGAAGTACAGTGGTTCTTGGCTTTTCAGCATTGATTTCTTTTAGTGACAAAAAGAAATATCAGTTGGAAATTAATAGAAGATTCTGGAGCTAGTTAGTTTCCTGAAATGACCCTTGAAAGCATACTGTTCAGATCATGATGACTATTCGAATGTGCGCTGACGGAAACAATGCCTCTGGTTTAGCTTCACCACGGCTTACCTAGTTACCCCTGTGGCAACTGGTTATTCATTCGACTATTGGCTAAGTGATAACATCCCATTTGATCGTCTGGTCACCCTGCATCTAACCGCTAACACCACAAGGGGCTTCGTGAACCACGAATCTGGGGGAAATTTGTAGCCTACCGGGAATGACGGTCTACAGCCGTCGTGGGTTTAAAACGTTTGCATTGTGAAGGGAAAAGTGTCTATTTTGACCATCATTATTCTAGTACCTGGTTTCTATATACATATATTTCCTTGTTCTTCTCATCCAGAAAAACACTGACTCTTTGGTATTGCCCAGTAGTCAATGTGCTGTCATCGTGTTTTATGGGCGTGATTCACGCTGAAAGTGCGTAGCTCTCGTCTTTTGTCAGCATTACTGAAATCGTTTTGATTTCAAAAGCATGGAACACAGGAAACATCTTGCAAACATCTATTTGGTTCAAAAGGCTACTGCTGAGTTGCGCTACTACCATGAAGAATGACGGTCCTCAAGGTCAGGAGGGGCTTTTTCTTCCGCCAGGGATATTAGAATGAGTGGCTGATTAAATGGAAGAAAGTAAGCCCATTTACAACAGGTTTCTCTTACCCAGTTTCCCTAAATACGCTTACAAGAACTGCAGGACATTATCGTTACGTTTAGGTAAATTAGCAAATAAGCAGCTGAATCTGACCATACAAATAATGCCTTAAACTCAAAAGAGTTTCCCTGTAAAGCGATTGCTCTGAGGCTGACAGTTTCAAAGTGATACCTAAATGAAAGGTGACACAGTTGCACAGTACAGCCAAGTGATCAGATTACGTTATCTTATGAAGTATTGAGTAGTAGATCGGTATCCATCAATTAGGTCGCAGTTCACCAGTTACTAAAGCAACTGAACGATGAGGTCCCGAGCGGTAAGGTTTTCTTAGTAGCTAACTAGATGGACAAAATCTAGTTGAGTTCCACAACTAAGCCTCGTGACAAAATCATAAGCTTGTCAGTGCTTTTCATCGTTGCTGCACTACCGACAGAGAGACTTGAATGACTTGTGGTCAGCAGGTGACAAATAGTACCAGAACTAAAGTCGAAAATTAAGAGGAATATTACTTCAGTGGGCGCGGTTACAAAACCAGAATTGAAAGATGAGTGAAACAGAGTTTCTCCGTGGTGTAGTCTCATCGACCGAGATTTCTCTGATATTTTCCCGTTTTTTTCACTTTGCTGTGGCTTCAATGAATGTAGCAAAACTGTCTGACCGAGCCACCACACAATTCCTATTTCAGGACAGACTTTGTCCCATTATTTATGTTTCACATGTTTGAGCATTTAAAACTTTGTTGCACAAACGTTTGCTGTGGGTTCGAATTTAGATCAAGACCATAACTTTGCCCGTCCAAAATCCTCACGAGAAGGAAAAGAAACCATTGTTCAAGTAGGAGGGATATGTAAAATGCCGCATTCCCTTATGGTAGTAGCATTCGAATGTTTTGATTTGATACACTCTTTAGAAGATGGGCTGTGGATGGATTTTCAGCAACCTGATGTGTAGTTGATTTCAATTGATATATATATATATATATATCGCGATATTAAAACATAATAGACGAGAGATTCAGCTGGGTTCCAGGTGAGTCCCCCGTTAAACCAAATTGGTTTGCAAATGAGTTTATTTCGCTATGTTTGAAAGTTAATTTATACGCCTCAGAGTCCCATTAACTACTAGGTACCGATCATCTGCTTATTTTCCGAAGCTAGGCGGTGTACAAATAAGCTAAAAACTCGTCATACTAGTGGGTAGTGTGGCTCTGAAATGCATTCAAACGGTGCACAGGGCAGCAAAATTCTGTAATTCGATAAACTAGAGAAGTACACAGTATTCATATCTAATTTTCCCATGTTTAAATGCATAGATAAATTGGCTTTTGGGAAACTGCCACGATTTTTCGGCACGAATGTGAAGTGGATTTATTCTTCTTCCAAGACGTTCTTCATATGCTTCGACATATGCCAGCTAATACCAAAGAACATTCTGTTGTGTTCCGTCTGGCAGTCCAACTTAGACCAGAATAGCAGACACTTTTTACAAATTATCGTGAGGACTTTTGTGTGCGAGATTCTAGTCAGGAGGATGACAGTTATTCTGCTGGTTTCTGTCTTGAGGATTTAATTTAAGCGAACAAGAAGTGCGACTAGTCATTTAAAAACTACAGAAAAGAATGGTTCTTTGTTGCACGTGCTGGTCATAATGGGGCTGTCTGCCGCCCTTAAAAATATCGTTACAGTTCCCCACTGTAGAACAACTGAAGTTTGTTGGTTTTTGCAAACAAATGCTGGAAAATTCATCGTTATATTAAATTGTGCATCAGTTGTTCGTACACTAGGAGGAGGTGCACTCATTTAGCAACCAAGTGCTTCCCAATGACGCAAATTTCCAGCTGCCAATTCGGTGAAGTTGTTCTCATCAAAATTTTTATTCAGGTTGAAAATCTGGGTGATCTGAATAGAATAAATATCTGGCGAAGTGTTCCTCCAGGTAAGAATGTCAAAGTTTCGAGAGATAACCTTTATTACCAAAGAAACTTTGTTTTGCATTTCTCATCAATATATCACCCCAAAATCCAGAAATCGGTCCGATACAAACAGCATTATTGGAAGAAGGCGTTCACAACAAAGCATTACTATTTATTAGTGACTGCTGTTATTTCCTGATACAAGGCGTAGTATCGGAGGTGAGATATCTTAGTGTTTAGGGCGCGAACTTACTCATCGGTAGGTCCGCGGTTCGAACTCGGCTTCTGCATTTTGACTTCTGCTTAGACGTAAACAACCTGGCAGTATCCCAGCCCTCGTGCTTCCTTCGGGTGACATGGCACCTAGGCATCGAAAGGGTGTTACAGCTAGGCGATTATTTATTTATTATTATTATATAGACGTACTATCCCTCCGCGACCGGAGCCTAAATGGGCTGATTAGCAGAATTTAGCTAAATGCAACATGCTCCCACTATAGTGTAGAATGTGTGTATGTACTTTGTACATAATACATGTATAAAATCAAACGTGCATCAAGTAAAACCCACCAGTTTATGTTGGTTGGGACACATCCACACCCAAGGCCGTGCTCCCAACTTTAAAAGACCCGCGGGGGATAGGCCATGACTTGACGAGGGGAAATGAAGACGTCTACAGTCATATTGAGTGCCGCGGAATATCTACTTCTCCCTAGTCGCGATCTCCTACACGCGGCTTGAAAATGTACAGCACATGGCACGCAGTAGTTCCCAATGGTGACCACGCTATCACTTTCTAAGCAGACAGCCGTGGTAACGTTCGTCTGAATTTTTAGGGCGGGCTCATGCCGAGCAATCTTTGCAAAGAATGTTGATGGCTTCAAATGAGTTAATTTTGTTGCTGTTCTAAGGTGCAGGTATGTTATTGTTGCTCGTTTTCCATAAAGACCTGAGGCTGTTCGCTAGCCAGTACAGCAGTCGATGATGAGAATGACAGGAGCTAACTTCTCAGTTACACGGATTTTCCTGTAACATACACCTATGAGAGCTTTCCGTCTAAGCTGTGCCTACCCGGCGTAAATGCTGTTTGGTAATGGTCATCTATGGGTGCCATCTATGGGTAACAAGTGGTTTTTTGCCACAACAGTAACAAACAAATTTTCAGCTCACTTGTTCGGTTATCAATCCTACCGCCATCATTTTCTTTGTCTGCTCGGCTCTAGCGCTGTCATTTGTGTGATAGTCAAGGTAATCTTTGCAGTACAGTTATGGTGAAAGAAGGCATTCGCTGCTGAGTTGTTTATTAGAAAATGCCAACTGACCAGTTACAGACTATTGGAAAGGGAAGCAAAACTCTCATATGCATCGCATATCCATTTTCTTCCTGACTTGCTCAAATCCAAGCGAATGCCACAAAGTGACTCCACAAAATCCGCAACAGATCTTACTTTTCAGGAGACGCAAAGCGAATTTACGAAAAAACATACTACTCGCATGCTTCCCCATCAGTAGTATCACCGTGACAATGGTAGCTTGTATGGTGCATACTATATTCTCACGTCTAGTACCACTTGACCGAAATTCCAAGTCTAGCATTCACCACTCCTAATGGCCCCGTGTTTTTCTGTGTTCTGTGTCACGATGGTCCAATCACGGGTAAACATACACGAACCGTTGATGTGCGATATTATCAATGCTAAAGTTTATTTTGACCAGAACAAAATGCGGCATTATCCAGATAGGCTTTCATGCAGTCTGTTGCGACACATATTCGCTAACTAGAACCGTAAAACATGTTTGGGTGGTGTGGACAAAAATTTTCAATGAAAATAACAGGATAAGCACCAAGTTTTGGACACAGATACGCGCTCTTTTCACAGCACGCGTAAACATTTGCATATAACAGATATTCCTGGAACGGGATTGGGGTAATCGCTCTTATCAAGACCACAGGTTTTACTCACTAGGCTTTTGGACTTCACTTGACCCAATGAACAAGACACAGATACGCGCTCTTTTCACAGCACGCGTAAACATTTGCATATAACAGATATTCCTGGAACGGGATTGGGGTAATCGCTCTAATCAAGACCACAGGTTTTACTCACTAGGCTTTTGGACTTCACTTGACCCAATGAACAAGTCTCGCTAACAGCCGGTCTAGTGGATCCGTACATAATTTTGTTCAGTGAATACCGCGCAAGAAGACAAACGCTGTGAACATGTCCTCAAAATAACTACCTTGCTAACCTTCCACTGATATGATCCTCTCAAAATTTTCGAAGTTACATCAAGGGTTCGGTGACCAATCGGCCATCGTGAATGCCAAACGTCACAGCCAACCAACAGCTCACTGAAGATATCTCCTCGAATAGTGACGAAACGTTTGCAAATTAATTGCCAAGCTCGGCGAATAGATCAACAGCCACCTGATCAACTACCAACAAACGTCAGCTGCTGTTTACCTGAATGGAAAATGTTCGTATTAATCTTCATTTCTAAGAGTTTTCTCAATGACATGCCGTTCAGTAGAGGTTGAAATGCTCGACCAGAAATTGTTGCGTCTGCTAGAGCACAAAGCTAATCAAGAGGGTTATAGTAAGATTCACACCGAGCAAAAGTTGATTGTTTCCTGTAAAAAGACTTTTAACCACACAGAAACAAACATTGTACAGAAAAAAATAATCCTGAGGAGAAATATCATGAAGCCCTATCAGAATTCAACAAATTAAACTATCAAACTAATCTAAACTGATCCGAATAGTAGTCAGAAAATAACTGAAAATGCATAGAACCGTTGTGTTCAATGTGAGTCTACTGGCAACTGACCAAGTTGCTGTTGATCCGCTCGCCAAACTCGGAAAGTCGCTTGAAAACGTTTCGTCAGTAATTTTGGGGCATCGGTGCCCGATTGGATAGTTTGTGCTACTTGTTTGAATTCGCACACAGGCACACACAATCTGGTGCCAATTAGTTGTAGGTACTTCGTGTTAGACGTCTTTAACAAATCACTTCTTGTGAGTTCCGGTTTTGTCAAATCCGGATGTCCATTTCGGTCGCACTGCGTAGCCAAATAACCTGGTGGAAGATTCTGTTCAGTGGATCGTATCCCATCGTGTAGTTTATATCGGCTCAAACAAACGGCAAAAATAATTCACACAGGCTTGTCACCTTTTTTGCATTGGAAAACAAGGTTTCACCCTTCGACGACACTTTAAATGTGTATCTACTAGTTGCAGTCTACCACATCCCTTTCGTTTGCATGCTAGATGATAGATCTTCAAGAGTGGTGAGGCGAGCTGATCGTAAGCTTTGAGTAGTCATCCTAATTCAGGTTGATTGACTAGCTGAAATTTCTTCTGTGCGGTTACATTGTATCATGACGGCGAGTAGATCTTGTGAACGAAAATTTGTATCCTCGTGTCGAGCATCATATGTTGGTCGTACGACAAGGAATTTGTCGGACAGAATGCGAGAACATAATCCCGTATCTCTGAGTGATAGTGAGAAGAAACCAGGCTCAAGCGCGATCGCATCACATTTGGCCGAAACCAGCCATGTCATAGACAGGGAGCAAGCCTTCACCATCATATACCGGGTACCTCTGAACCGATCACGACTGGTACGATCCAGACTACCATCGATCGCACAGGCGGTTGGAATCCGACTGCTGGATCCGCAACTTTGCATCCAGAAGAAACTTGTGCGACCTCTGAACTTGAACTGGCCTACGAAACATCCGATCCCTCAATTCTGTCTAACATTGACATCACTTACCTGATTCCGTGACCCATTGACCTATACATCATCCAACCCCCTTTCCTTTGATTTTTATTTATCTAAGGTGTATATAGCCTCGATCTCAGTCTTTTCTACGGGATTTCTGCTGCCATATACATTTGTGATGTATTAGTCAATGGGAACAATTACAGAAAACAAGCTTTGTTCGCTACCTTCTTCGTTCTTATGACTACTACGGATATATTCGGCCGCCTGAAGGACAATTTATCTGTTTGTCAAGCCTATACGCCCGTCATCTTTGTAATGGCTGAGCTTGAATTTCTAGATTCCTTGACTCGTCCCATAGCTGAATCTAGTCGATACAACTTAAGTGTTCAAACAGTTTTTCTAGGGTTTCATGCCTCGAGACAGGCTTTCATAAGCGGTATTATAATGCAGTATGTATAACCGCTGGTTTACTGTCTGCGGTAAATATAGCTACAGGCTTTCGATCACCAGTCATTGGATGGACCACTATGATTTCCAAGTTTGATACTGCACGTGGCTGTTGAGAGGGCGAGGAGACTCTGTACTCAAAAAAACGAGTCAATATGAAGCGAACCATAGTTTGAACAAGGTAACTTTCATGTACATAACTAGAGTTGTCAAGAGCAGATGGATTATTTTCACGACATATTTACACATCGTGGTTCAGCTGGTGCAGACACAGCTTTTGGGGACAATCTTGATAAACGTACATGTTGTGGGTGTCGGCGCAATCATCTGATGTCTTGCTACTGTAGTCTCTTAAATGAGAAGTTCCAGCAAGGTGCCAGACCCCCCAACCAGAGACACGCCAAAATAAATAGGGACTAGAATCCGGGTCGTCTAAGGTAATGGTCAAACACTCACCATCGCCTGCTGGATGAATCCTAGTGTATTATTATCATTTAAAAATCCACTGCTGAAAAATCTAACATTCACCTTGGCTTGTTTAATCAACATGGGCTTCGTTATCATACCAACAGCAGCTGACTTCCAGGACATATTGAACATATTGAGTCACCGATTGAGTTACACACGAAGTTGCGAAGAAATTCAGCAAGACGATCGGACACTTTGGCGGCATTCTAGCTAATAGCCAGTACATAGCTCAATAAGGGTTCATCGTCAATATTGTGGCTCTAATTGCGTTTTCCGTATCATCGCACGAAATTCTTCAGGGGTTTCATTCAATACGAGCCTGAAGAAAGCAGAATATACGTCAGGGGCAGCTGGGAAAACATTTAGGACCTGTTTCCATCTTCTATCCAGCTGAAAGGTTGACAGATCAGCCTTCAAGGTAGTGTTGTTTTTACTCTGAGTTACGTACTTGGCCGCTGCTTTTTGCCGTGGCCGCGTGTTCAAGCAATCGCGTTTACAGAAATTGCGCCTGACGCTAAAACTCGCGAGTTTTGACACATGACTGACAGTTATAGCATGTTATGCGCACGTTTGCAACATAGAAAGAATAGGAGCTAGAGACTTTTCTTATCTTTTTTCATCTTAATGTCATGGAGAGTGGTATTTCCGTTATCAGCCTTTCGTCAAGGTCTATGCACTGCTCTGTTTTGTAGGACGATTTAATTCCGTGTTACACAGGCATCATTCATTGGTTGGTTCCCAAGCATGATTCATACACACATGCTAGTGAAAGTAACTCTTCCATCGAATGTGAGGAAGAAGTCAACCCCTTTCGAGGTATTCGACGTAAAACAAGCGAACTGGTGCAAGTTATGTCAATAGCCATCACTAGGGTGACATCAGTGATTAACTGTTCAAGCGACAGTCCACGCAACATCGTGTTCCACTTACTGAACCTGGGGGGAAAGTGATCCCTTTTCGGCGGGATGCACCACTGGAAGTTCCCATCCTAACAGTAATCACCGTAGATTATCAGTATTTTGCTCTTCACTATAATTACCAGCGAGTGGATTAGTCAAGCGACAGTCCACGCAACATCGTGTTCCACTTACTGAACCTGGGGGGAAAGTGATCCCTTTTCGGCGGGATGCACCACTGGAAGTTCCCATCCTAACAGTAATCACCGTAGATTATCAGTATTTTGCTCTTCACTATAATTACCAGTGAGTGGATTAGTGTTTAATCTAAGAATAACAAAGTTTTTTTAAATGAGGCGATGTAAGCTTGTTCTTAGAGATATGGGGTTCTTGTGTAACTATGGCCATAAACTACACACGAAATCAAGTCCTTTCAAAAAGAGAATCAACAAGTGATTTGCATACTCAACTAACAAACTCAAATATCTACAATGATCTAATATTCCGTAGTGCGTGAGACGGGTTCTCAGAGGTGTATCTGTGTATCCCCTTGCGATGACTGAAAATTCTAGTTTTGACGGCTGTGTTCGTGTTTCAATTCAGGAGGGTATTTGTTATCTGATGCAAAAGATCTTCGCAAATTGTGACCTCCAAATATAATTCCTCCCCATATGTCTGATGTTCCATCATTTGCTTTCCCTGCTGCGTAACACCAATCACTTTTTACAGATGTTCTCTTTTATAGCAAAACATTCCGACAGGTATCCTCTGGAAGAACTGGTTAGAGGTGTTTCCTCTTGTAATATGATCTTTTCAAGGGCACAGCTTTAGACATTGTATCAGGGGAGTCCCTTTGCTAGGGTAATCACCTGTCATGAATTAAATCAAAGTATCTACCAAGGTATCTCTCACAGGGTTAATTTATCTAAATGGATGATAGAATGGCTACTGAAAAGAATATTTAACTGCGTGACCTAGGCTAAAGCGTTCGAATCGAAAAAGACGTAGTCCTTATGTTCTACACATTAAAAAACTGCAAAATAATTCAAAATAAAGAGCCCAGCCACAAACAACAGCGTCAAACTTTTGGAATAAAAGATGTTCACAACTTTTAGCATTCTCCTTATGATTTTTCCCTTTCAAAATAAATGATTACGTTGAACAGATTACAAAGTGTTGAGTAATTTTTTATAGCATTCTGATGAGGAGCAAAACTGTGTTTAGTGGACAGTCCCTGAAGCCAGTCACAAGCCTTAGACAAGACAAATCACAAGATGCCTTTAGGTAATGATGACAAGCCAGAAAAACAAGGCTTTTCAACTTTGAGGGGATAGAAATCCTTTGAGAAAAAGATGCAACTGTAGGGGGCTTAAAGCGTACACTCATCTAATAAGGATAACCAACACAGTCGTATACTTACCAACTGCCTGCTTCCACAGTCCCGAGACCCAGTCTGTTTGTCTCAAACATAGATAAGCCGAGTACGAGGGAGACCATAAGCATGGTTGATAACTGACGCCGCACAACAAACAGTGGTATTTGAAATTGCTTCAAATCACAAGCTGAGCGCAAGAACTTCATTTGTAGGTAGCGTAACTCATGAAAACATCCAATGTGCTATGTAAACTTGCTCGGTTATGGTTTTTTCCCGTACGGAAAACTCCTTGTTCAAGGATTGGCAGAGTGCTGCGATTTGCTTGGGGTAAGGAATATCTTTAGCGGACTAGACCGCCTGCAGATGTCACCACTCGTGTACAACACATATGGTAGTAGGGGTTTACATAGAGTCTGTGGACGACTCCCAAAAACTGTGGTGTGTGAAGTGTTACGCTTGTGTGGTGGCAATTTAATTACAGATTATACACCCACGTAAGGGCACTTGTCTACCTGCCTAATAAAAACACATTGCTGCGACAAAGTCTGTGCAATCGTTCTGGTTGTTGCGACGACAGTGGCGTATTGGATTAAAGAGTTATCTAGAGCAGCCAGATTATACAACGATAATTCGGATGTACAACCCATAAAATATACCTTCGACCAGGTGTGGGACAGTGTTATTCCAAGAGGTAGGCACGTGCACTCATACACACATACACATAAAGGACGGGAGGTGTTTGTCTGTAGAACGGGGGACGCCTGACGACAGCCAGATTATTAGAGCAGAAACTATTCCACCAGATGTGTAAGCGCTGTTAATCTGGACGAATAAGTGGACAAGGCGGTTGGAAGCTGTCGACGGTTCTCTGTATAAATTGTGCGCGAATTATGCTGGAAGGGTTGATGTCTCAAGAGTTTGATTGCAGACCACGTCGATACGGTTGTCTGGGGTTTTTGTCGGAATGAACTGGATTAGCAGCGCTGTGATACGCAGGGATTATGTGCCTCCGAGAAAGGACCAATCGGCGCCCAGTTAACCGCGATGACCTGATTGGCTGCTGTAGTTTGACGAGTCGGCAGCACTGTACCAAGAATTCTCTTCTGGTCTCCACAGAATTGGCTTTCCTTGCTAGCAACAGACACTAATGGCAGAAGCCTGTTCGCAGATACAAACCAAATGGAAAAATATCTTTCTGACAGACATGACGATCAGCCATTGCGTGTTTTTGTTGGACCTGTTACGTTTAGTTGGCCAACAAACTGTCATTGACAACTCCCTTAGAAAAATAGCAAGTATCTATAGCCGAAAAAATAAATTACGCGCTAAAGACTCTAGCACAGAGAGATAAAGAATGCTACCGTGATTATTCAACAGTTTCACGAACCTCTTTTATGCAAATTAGGGTTCTCTACGGATATCGCCAGCACAGTAAACGGTAGCCTACCGTATTTTGAGAAATCACCTAATCAGCTATGTTGTTTTATTAAGTATCAATGGTCCCACATTTCGTGTTTTGGTCTGTGCTCGCCTACGAACGAATCGTTACAAATATCTGTACACGCGGTACAAGAAAACCAGTGGTTTGTTTGCTATTGTCCATACTTCAAACGACAGATGGTCTGCACAGAAGGAGAGAAAGGTCTCCTTAGTCACAAGAAACTTTCTTCTTAAAGATATTCACTGGAGGTGTCGGTCAAAGCAGGATCAATTATCTTAATTGTATGATTGAGCAACCAGTCGTACTTGAACGGCATAACTCTGAGCTAACAAATGAAGGTTCCCAGATTCAGTTCTCCCCAGAGATAATGTGAGCTAGTGATTATTCCCGACAATCATGAGGCATTTGCCAAGCGCTTCTCTGCTTTTCAGCTCTTACACACTTCATTAATGGGACAGTACGTTAAAGTAAAAATCTTAAAAGTTCAGAGTTCAAACTATTCACTCGTTTGCCGTTGCGACCTGTCCTTTAGTATGCAACTGCTTTCTCCATTCTCACCATTCATCCCTGTTTATACAGAGTACCAACCTGTTGGTTGGTAAAAGAAGACGTAAATGTTGAAGCCTATTCATGACATTTCATTTGGCAAGTACTCGCTACTATCCATATTTCACTCCCAACAAATCGGTCAGGACAAGTCTGTTTAAAAGCAGACGTGATTCGACCTTGTCCACATAATCTATGGCTGAATTCTTTTCCAGAAGAAGTAGAGCTGATTGCCATGCACGAAAAACTTGAATAACTAGCACGACGGAAGTTTGCTAATACACAACTAAAGCTTCAAGAGCAGTACAATTTGGTTCAGTTTCAACATATGTGGACGCCATTCATCTGCAGCAGGTGACTTACCTGTGAAAGCTATCATCTCTAGTCACCTACCTGAATTATAATGAGCTAGTGCATATAGGTTACGAGAGGACTCCCCACATTCAGTCTGCGTTCATCCCAATTTACTACCTTGTTTTATGAGGTGTTTCAAACGCGGGTTTCCGGATTTTTTCACAGAGGACAAATAATCCAATGCTGAACAAGAATTCTGGACAATACTGAGATGGCTGGGCATTCGATGTTAGCATCGTTGGATAAGTCGAGCTATGACACGCGGATCAAAGTTTTTGACGTTTGAGAACGCCAACCATCAAGTTGTAGCGAGAAGATACTCACAAGGTTACTGACGCAGTGCGTTAAAGTAAGTTAGAAGCAACCAATCCTGTTACAAATTTAGCGCCTAACGTACCCGGCAGTTGTTACAGTTTCAGCCTTATCTGACGTCTAAAAACCTGGGTTCACGTTAGCGAAGAACACTCATTTGGTGTTCACAGTAGACCAAAGCGAATCGCTTGTAATAAAGACGACTATCATAAACGACAGATTTAGTTGGGTCTTCAATGAAAAGCAAACCAGAAATATAAATGAGTGCAGTTGGATCCAACTAGAACATGCGGCTAATGGAAACTCGAGGATTGCGCCCAACTGGTGACTCAGAAACAGGGTGAAGTCGTTCGTAGGCTGCCAGAGAAATTTCAGCAATATTATGAGTAGTGTCTTAAGTTTGCAACGAGTTCATGTTGCCCGAATAAATATCCTTCACATCTGATAGAGGATAAAGTAAAAGCCGGCGTGTGGTAATATGATTTGCGAATTGAGTCAGTCAAAGGGAGACCCAAATGTGTCTCTCGTTTAGGATGCTTAACCTCTGCTCAAAGACCACCCCGTGTTTAATTTGGCGTGATATTAGCGGTGTGTATATATATATATATACATATATGTATATGGATGTGAATATATATAGCATTGATCAAAAGTGTAGAAACCATAGTTGGCTGTCAAAGAGTTTTCATTGGCGTACTATGTCAAGAAACGGTCTGGTAAAAACCGTTACAGCTTAAACGGCCCTGCTCACGAAAAAGAGATAACAAAAATCAAACCACCAACTATTTTGAAATAAAAGGAAACAGCGCTCCACAGATAAAGGCGCTGAGTAGCTTCCTTTCCAATAGAACCTTTGACAATTGTCTGGAATCCGTGACAATGAATCAGTATTTCGGGTCCCACTGGGTTTATTGGCGCTCAGTCTGTACGAATGAATGCTTTCCTTGTACAATGTGTTGAAAATTGG
>NW_008751675.1:2833363-2853692 GCF_000715545.1 Opisthorchis viverrini
TATGGATGTGAATATATATAGCATTGAGCGAAAGTGCAGAAACAATAGCGGGCTGCCAAAGCGCTTTCATTGGCGTAATGTGTCAATAAACGGTCTGGTAAAAACTGTTTCAGCTTAAACTGCCCTGCTCACAAAAAAGAGATAACAAAAATCAAACCACTAACTATTTTGAAATAAGAAGAAACAGCGCTCCACAGATAAAGGCGCTGAATAGCTTCCTGTCCAATAGAACCTCTGACAATCGTCTGGAATCCGTGACAATGAATCAGTATTTCGGGTCCCACTGGGTTTATTGGCGCTCAGTCTGTACGAATGAATGCTTTCTTTGTACAATGTGTTGAAAATTGGCACCAATGGGAGTTCAGATGCATAGAAACTCGACTGAATAACAAATCTATGAGATGGTCTCTAGAAATAAATACTATGGTCTTCTGTATTTGCTATCAGGTTGTCCCTTTGACAATCTATCCAAAATGCCTCTAACAGATTCTAACACAATAATGGCTATTCCTTCTTCTGGCTAAACACGAGTTCGTAGCTGGATCTATGTGCGGTACACAGTTTGGGTCAGTCGGCCATATTAAATCATATAAATCTGGTTAGGCCGAAGAAACACTTAATGAGTATACCAAGTATACCAAGTACATAAAACGAGAACCAACCAGATACGACTCCCGAACTGCATCACTTGTTCCTGCATGAACAGAACAGTCAAATGCTCGACATGCAGACGAATGTGAATATCAGGTAAACCTGGACGTGTCTGGAAAAGACACAAACAGAGTGTACACTTAGTCCTCTCTTGTCAGAAACTGGTTATTCTGGTTGAATTCTCTTCTGCTTCTCAGTGGACTTAGATGATCTTACCAGTCAGCCAAATATGGCGAACAAAAGAACTGCTGTCTACATAATTTTACCGAGGAGGTTAAATGGACTGAAGAGCCAAAGCTGATTGCGATCGATCTCTAGGGCAGAGAAAGATGGTGTTTGTGAGAGAGAGGGAGAGAGAGAGTGAGAGGTAGAGATGCAGAGGAAGTTCAGGTACTGCTGTGCCCGATTCACCATTCCTTTTAGCTGCGTCATAGTCACGTGTCCGCCGTCGGACTGTTACATAGATCATCAATGCGATTAGAGGTTTGGCACGTCCATCAAACGTATGGGTGGTTGCTGCCACATTATGCCATCCATTGCAAGCTGTCAAGCAGTTGAATTTGATCTGCAAACCAGCTGACTCATGAAGGTAGATAAGACGTCGGTATTGTTGCTATGCTGCGTTTGAAGAACAACCCGCTAACTACATCAGTCCAGAAATATAAGACAGGCTCGCAAAGTCACCCGGTGTTTGCTTGTGTCCGCAGGTTGCGGTCAGGAGACAACTGCCAGTGGGAAATGAAAATAGGCTATCACGACGCATGTTTTTACTGAGAGATAATTCAATCGAAAAGTGGCGTTTCGACAAAAGCCGATTTGTGATGGGTCGAACCTATGGGCTCCGTTTTGTGAAGTTCACCTAACCAGTATTATCCTAAGCAATAGTTATTCTGCCCAGCTGGTGGGAAAGAAACTCAGTTGTACCCATTTTTAAGTTAAAAGACGAACAGTTACTTCCTCTTGCATATTATCATATGACTTATTAGGTTGTGGCCAACCAAGTTACTGTAACGACCATCTGATGGAGTCAACCAACCATGCCTGAGTAACGTTGCTTCTACTCTTTACTGCATATAGTCACCATGTCTTACGTCTCCGAGTAACACTTATAGCCACATGGACAAAAAGAACAAAAAACACAGTTGTGGTTTCTATTCGGTAAACAAGACAGAGAAGTCGGGGTCAGTTTCTTGCGTGCGCAAGCTTCAGCGGTCCCACAGGCACCGAATATTCAGCAGCTTGCTCCAGCAGTGTTCAGCGCACAAGTATGGTAGTATTAGGCAGCTGGAATCTATATATGAGCACAACTCTACCCTACCGAATATAGCTCCGATTTTCGCACTTTTATCGCCGCCAGCTGAATATCCAGTGGACTAGCTCATTTTACTTCATCAAGAGATCCACGGAAGAGGGAATCCACATTTTAGGTCATAATAAAATCAAGGAGGGGGAAGTAATGAAGCTCATGGAAAGACCTCAGCTGTGCAAGTTTCGAATTACTGTTGTGACAAAGGTGGAGCACTGTCTTTGTGTAATCAGGGAAGTTCGTTAGAAATATTCAGAAAAACCGCCAAAACAAACAGTGTCCAATCGACTCTCAAATTTTCCTTAGTAGTTAAGCTTTGCGATTTCGAGGGTCCATCCTAACCACGAAGTAGTTTGGGTGCTCAATTGTGATAGCTCTATCTTGATTCACTCTTACTGTATTGTCCCAGGCCCTGACAGTACCACTGCTTTTAGGAGGGTCGACTTTATGGTTTCACTAAAGCTTTAATATGGCTCCCTCTTCCGTGAACAGACCAATTTTAATTTTCTGGGTCTACACTCATACGTGAGTCCCTGAAAATTCAATAGCCATTTAAAGATCTGGGGCTGAAGGCGCTCCAGCTTTCTGTCTTCTTATTTATAACCAAGGCCTCGAGCCCGTGCCCAACATTTCGTGCGAAATGTCAACATCACCTCACCTGGGCGAACTACATCTATACAAAAAGTTTAGATCAGAGTGATCTGTCTTGAAAGAACTCACATCCTCCGGTAGATAAGACCAATTGAAATCAATGGGAAAGACAAGAAAAAATACTGTTCTTGATGGAACAAATTATTCGAAAGTATAGTTTTCTGACAAAAAGCGAGAGAATCAGCCTAATCAGTCAATTACACCTCCAGGTGACAGCAGCTGCCTACTTTACAACCGAATGTATTTCACCGATGAAGTATAGTTGTTTTCTAAAAGCAGTTGATATGATTGTGCCTGGCAAACGAGTTGTTCTCTCTGAAAGGAACTACAACAGCTCTCCGGCTATCTAGTCCTGTAGTATTTTCTGGGTGGTTGGTGTTTAGTGCTTTCCGGATAACGCACAAAAGATGACATAACTCGTAAATTGATATGCGATGAAACCGATTCACCACGACTGCTTGAATTGCCATCGAATAGTAAGTTGGTGCACACAATTGATGAGAGCCGGATCAGAGGTCTTCATTCTGAAAACACCACTGCCACTCTAAATAGTCAAAAACTCTGTAGTACTCCTGAGGGACCCGAACCATTCTGCAGCATCATGTTGGCTATGCTCAATAAAATGCCAGTGTGGAATGCGTCACAAAGTTGTAATTAAAAGGTCTTGTTTGGAAATTCAAGAGATTGTGTTAATTACAACCGTTCGGCCCTAAGAGTAGTGTGTTGAGTGGACTGTACTTTCTTCTCATCATGAGCATTCAGGGGGTAGTAACTCCGGGCGATTTTGGAGTTTAGTCAACACCAAAGCTGCTTATATCAATTTGACCCCAAAGTAAAGCTGTCACCTTGTTCTGGTGGTCGGGCTTCTGTGATGCAGTGATCATGCGGGTTACATTCGTTGGAACTCCATTCCTAAAGCCCCAACCATGCCAGGAAGGCCAGATTGCAGAGTTTTCACTGCAACAGTGCAATCCATACTGCTTTATGGATCGGGAACGTGGTCTCCACAGAGAACATGCGGAAGTTGTCAGTGTTTGACCATCACTGTCCCCAAAGTATGGGTCACGCGGTAGATGAATTACTCACACCTGGTAGGTCACGCCAGTTAGGACATGAACTCAACGTGCAACAGGACCGTCTGCCTCGCGGAACTCTTTTCGTCAAGCCTTGTACTGAGTGGCGGCAGCAAAAAAGCAACAAATTATGAAAACACTAACCAGCAAACTGAGTCAGGTCGACAGCTGCCATATCCCTGGTTGGTGACACTGGCAGACATAACCCAATCGAGCAGTCAGCGGAACTCGTGCACGAAAACTACCGCTTTCACTGCGTAGCTGCCCAATTCCAGAACTACCTGTTTATGTCATCGCCTCCAAGACTTGGCTGTATTTTTCCCACTCTTCAACCTTGCGGTGGTCAACACTATGGCAGATGAAACCAGTGTACAAATGTTATACACTTCATAACTGATGAATCGATGTACATTTGACCTTCTTTTCAGGCCTATCTGATGAGTCCTGATGAGGATGAGAAGGCTTGTATGCAGGTTTGTTCCGCATTTCTGTCACAAACTTCTACCGGAGGTTCTGTCCTATCAATGAGGTCACTCGATGGTGGGAGGCCGATAATCACTGTACAGCTGTTTCGTGCTCCTTGGGAATCATCAGAAATGCGTATCTCATGAATCTCATAGTTTTCAAACCACGACCTTTCGGCCAGTGGTTGAACAGTTGGCTGATTGGTCACGAGCGGCTGAAGATCAATGTGATTAGCTCTCACATCGTCTGTAAGTGGCTCAGGGGAAGAACAAATTCAGATGAGTTAAGCTTCTCTCTGAGAAGTGGTCATTCAAGTAGCCAGTTAAAATCTAGCAAGGCGATTTAGTTTCTTTGCTTGGAGGATGAGCGAAGTCACACTGCTAAACATACTGCTGTTCATCCGCTTGGGGCCAAACTGGTAAGGGTTCGAACATTCGCCGGGAGGCCGTGGGTTCGAGGGTATACAGCTGTGCAGTGCTTTATGGCTTCTCAGCATAGACTTGCCTCACTATTATTGGTGGTATTGGTCCACATTCCACAGCAAGGATTCTAAGTGAGGCTCGATGACTGGTCAGACAAAACATTAGGCCAATGACCACTAGAATAAGCCAATAGCTTGTGCAAACCAAATTTCAAACCTGGTCGAAAGTCTATAGCTGTTCAGTCTTGTAGGCCAAGGGTAAGGACCTCAGTTTCTTAATCAAAGGATCATGTGTTCATCCTACTATGCTACGTGATGGGTTTCACTAGGTAGAGAACCACGGACTATTTCGAGTTCTCACTAAAACTTCTTTGTGATCAATCAAAACACCCTCAACACGCACACAAAGTAAAAACAAAATATTCGTACTAATTCTTTTCGCACAGCTGATTGTTTTTACCCATCATTTTCATCTAGAAGGACCCAGTAGGTAGAATCCCACTCGCTTTTCTCACCAACACCGTCTCCACAAATAACCGAAAAAAAACGAACATCTTGGACAATAGGTAATGCGCCGGAATGGTCACCTGCGGTTCATTTTGGTTTCAAAAATGCTCCGTCATGAACGAAGGACAAATCTTTGTACTACAACACTGCTCATAAGGTTCTGACAGCAACAATAACACCGTATTTCGCTCCACTTAGTAAACAATCGTGGAGCTTTGGCAAATTGAATAAGACTTGCACACACCATGGGCGAATTCCGCATTCTACTATGCTTTTCAACAGCCCCCTCTCTAAAGGCTCTGACTTCTGGCACCCCACCATTGTTATTGACTGAAGTGTTGTAGAATAAAACTATCCTTGTCTAGCAGTGGACCCCAAAGAAATCACTGGGATTGGTTCTTTAGATAGTCAAATTAGGCAAAATCCTAAAGGAAACTACTCACAAGGTTGCTGAAAACTCTTCGACAGCCCACGAACGGTTTCGCCCTTCTTGGGGCTCATCAGGTTGGCGCAGTCCCCGAGTTTCCGTCAACCTTATGGTCTACTTGAACCCAAATTGCCCTGTTTCTAGGCAAACTCCTGCTTATTATTTAAGAATGGAACTAAATCAGTATCAGCATGAGGTCAAAATGACAAAGTTCAATTGAGGTTTCACGTTCGATGCAAAACATGAAGTCCAATTGTGTTAAATTCCTACATTGAAAGTGACGTAGCTAATAGTCCGTACGACCGAACCCACACGAACGATAGGGATCTCAAATACCACTAAGTAACTCTTACCATTCTGAGAGTAAGCACTCCTCATGAGGTCGCTGAACTCCCTTCTATGGTCGCTTACTGGTTCACCTTCTAATTGGAGGTACGACACGTGTGCAATTCAAGACCGAGCCCGGAGTAGACCTGCAGATGTCCCGCCAGGTATAAAAACATCCTGATTGTAGTAAAGGAGGTCTGTGATGTTATCTACTAAGGTAGACTGCGATTCCCGTCTAGAAGGGCTTATATTTGTTTGCTTAGATTTCATTTGTTCGTGCACAGACCAACGATCGGAATCAACCCAAATCGATAATGCTTGAACCGCTACGTTTTCTGTACAGCTTTAGATTGATCTGTTTCTCTAAAACATCGGATCGCCTTCACTCTCTTCTGTTACAAAATGATTCGGTGTAAGGTAAGAGTGATGCTCAGTTAAGGGCTGAGGATGAAAAAGAGCTTAACAACGCTTCTAAAATGATTCGATGATGCAACAAAGAGGCAACCATTCTAGCAGCTACAAATAAACCCTGGGACAACATAAACTCGGCGGATACTCGAGACTGTACCTACCGGATGAGCCCCAAGAAGGGCGAAACCGGTGGTGGGCCGTCGAGGATTTTTCAGTAACCTTGTGAGTAGTTTCCTTTTTGAAAATGACCTAACCTAGGTGACGAATCGTTTGTTAAACAGATAAGTCACTTGCTTGGTTATTTGAAAGCTTGTTAATATTTGTGCTTTAGGATTAGGTTACTGGTGATCTGCTTGATGACCGAAAGTGAAAAAAGCTCCATCCTCATGAGTTTAACACATGAGTGGCTGGAGGAAACTTCTGCAATGGGTTGGATCCTCCTCTATCCAAAGCCATCGATTCTGTACAGAAATGTCACGATTGATAATGAACCACGGGCATTTTACAAACGTTATGGATACGATCCAATACTGTTATCACGTAATATGCATCTGCCAACAATTGTATTGAAGTACAAAAAGCTTTCGCCAAGATCAACTGAGTTTCACCTCTAGGACAGTCTAGCCATCACCAAAGTGAAGGTACTTCGGATTAGAGTAATTCAACCAGCAAGCAGCATTGTTAGAAAAATTCTACCTAATAACTAGTATCAAAGGTCCGCCTACATAGAGTGACTATTCTCGACACTGGAGAAGTTTTTCGCGAAAACGAAAAAGGGTGACCAGTCGGATCTTGAGTATTCCATGAACACCGTGCAGTCCTCGGTTTCCAAACACACTTTTCGACAACCTGCAAACATCTTTCCAAAGGCCAGTCTTCTTATGTAAACAAGATGCTTTCCTGCCGTGTGGATGTTTTGACAATCATGTTTTGTTCTTAGGCGGCAAAGCAAAGGTTCATTTAAAAAAAACTGGTTTATTCAACCAGCCACCATCATTAATCTTTTCAATGGTCACCTTGTCGTCAACTCGATTCAAGTCAAAATCAGTAATAAAATTGAAGAAAGGAATCGTTCGTGGGTCAGTGTTGCTCCGGGCAAACAAAAAACCGATCATATTCTTTCCAGCCCGAACACTTTACAGAATGTGCTTAATAAATATGGAAATCGCCAGCGGTCTTCGAAGTGACATCCAGTGAAACCGTTCGTCCCCTAGGATCGCCGTTAAGATGTTCAAATACAAAGAACTCAGTTACTTGTTAAAATTTGCTGAATACGACCTCTAGTTCTCGGCCTCCTCCATTTCGATACTCGACCGTCACGAATCCTATGAAGTTTCAGTTTTTTCACAAAGGAAGCTACTTACAAGGTTGCTGAAAACTCTTCGACAGCCCACGACCGGTTTCGCCCTTCTTGCGGTTCATCAGGTAGGCGCAGTCCCCGAGTTTCCGTCAACATTATCATCTACTTGAACCCGAATTGCACTGTTTTTGAGAAATACACTCATTTGCAAATCAATTTGGTTTTCACGAGAGACTCAACTAAATCTCTCGTTTATGATAGTCTAAAACTGAAAGTGCTGCACACAGGCCGCCTCATCATAAACGAGAGATTCAGTTGAGTCTCGTGAAAACCAAATCGATTTGCAAATGAGTGCATTTCTCAAAAACAGTGCAATTTGGGTTCAACTAGATCATAATGTTGACGGAAACTATTTGATGGGCCCTAAGAAGGGCGAAACCGGTCGTGGGCTGTCAAAGAGTTTCCAGCAACCTTGTGAGTAGTTTTCTTTGTGAAAATACACTGCTATACTTCGAATATCATGCCAACTGAAACATGAAGCGGCCTGTGTGCAGCACTTTCAGTTGTAGACTATCATAAACGAGAGATTCAGTTGAGTCTCTCGTGAAAACCAAATTGATTTGCTAATGAGTGTATTTCTCGAAGTTTAAGTTTTGTTTATGGTTACACGAATTTTGTAGCTCTACTGATGAAATCAGAGGGTTGCCAGTTCGTATGTCATTACTTGTCAGACTTACGAAGAGCCTTGGACGCCTGTCACCGGTTAGGCCCTTCTTGACGTTCAGCAGCTGGCCTAGTTCCCAATGATACTTTAAATGGGTTTCACCCGAGATTAACTTTAGTCTCCCTTGATTTGTCGGTTAGTGTTTCTCGCCAGTTTAGTGTTCAGTTACAGAATTGAAGGACTCAGCTGACTTGATGGGACCCTCGAAATGTTACACTTGTGGTTTGCCATCCAAAGTTTTATCATCCTCATATGTACAGATGCAATGTCTAGAAAATTACTTTGTTGTCTTTCCAACTGAGACGAGTTGGCGGCCCGCATGCAGCATATTTAGTTGGAGACTACTAAAGACATGAGACTCAGCTACAACTTACTTAGGTCACTCAATAACATCATCCTAATCAGCAGATAAGTTGCTGTGTAAAAAGACATTGGAAGGCTGGAGATCTGCTAATAACTGAACCAGAAAAACCTCTAAAATTAATCCCGCAGGCAGATTCACATACAGCGTTGGATAACCGACTTTTACTTCCGCAGGAATCTCCGCACCTAATAATTCGCAACCAAGCATTAGGGGGGTTGGCTTTGAAGACAACACATACCTATCCCCTACTCAGAAGAAGTGAACCTTCCATAAGCGGGCATGTTGAAAAAGCATTATGGGGTCCGTGGCATTCTATCAGGTTTTTCTGGAAGGACTGACCATCAATTCAAATTGTTCTTATCACTTTTGATTGGTTCAGTCAGACAGCAGATACACCAATCCTGATTAAACCCTTTGTATCACGGTTTCATGGACACCGAGACCTCGTAACTATCGGCCCCCAAAAAGTACAGAACTCGTTGGGACACACAAACAGTTATTTGGGTGTCGATGAGGGCAGTAAGATCCGGCAATTTGGTCGTGGTTTCATAACGAAATTGAAGTCAGTCTGTGTCGATATGTAAGTACAGATTTTTCACTCCTTTTGGAGATCACCAGCAGTGCGCAACTCGCGAGTCTATCACGCCGACGATTGACCACTCATAGCTGGACAATATAGTCTTCAACACCACCCAGGTTCGATTCTCTCTAGAGAATTGTGAGATGTGTACTGGAGTGATTCTCAGCGAGGTTGGAACATGTGTAAAAAGCTTCTCGGCCTTCACTTGCAGCATGGAAACGCCATTATTCCAGTGCTAATAACTTGGCAACGAGCTAATCAATAAAGTCGCATTTGACCCTACACAAGTGAGAAGTCGCATCGAAGAATCTCAAGCTTCGTTCAGTCTCTAGTAATTTATTCGCCCCTGTGAAGGCAGACTGTTTCATGCGAGGGGGCCGAACGATAACTCCCAAACCTAGACGTGGCAAAAAATTTAACTCATGTTCGTGGGGTTTTCCAACTCGGTCGCTTCTTACCCAGCTTACCGCACCAAACGACCTGCAAACATGCGACAGATATCAAGATGAATTCGTTTCTGACCTTACAAAGTAAACACATGTTGCTTATCACAGTGTAAACCAGAATGGCCTCTGTCATCCGAACAACAACAAAAACAACAAAGCCTGTCTGTATCTGCGCCAAATGCTTGACTCAGGAGTTCGAAGTTACAACATTATATTTGCCACAATTCTGCGACTGGATGAAATATGACTGAGGCCTTGAGTTAAATCCTTGTCATTTTCCACTGGTCGCGGGCTGTCACTACCAACACCACTCGCGATTATAATCTGCCGTGCATACACAAGAGTTGACCCCGGGGCGAGTCCTGTTTTCGGAAAATTCGGTGCCGGTATGACCCCTTTCGTTTGTTTCTACCTCGCTGGAGACCACACCATTTACGTCCTGCATACGCTAATGCGTGAAAGCTTTAACGAAATGTAGAGTGTATGAGCTGTCTTTAGATTTCACCACCTAATATGCTTATGGCATCACCATCCACATTCCTCCATTCGATGTCTGTTCTCTCTTGATACCTGATGGAAGCGTTTTCGAGATCCTTCGAGTAAGCAGAGCAGAACACATCCGTAATTTCTACTGCGAGTAAGAACGACAGAATTTCTTAAGTAAAGAATGGATGCAGGAGAGGTAGATATCAGTCAAATTATTTATAACTCATCGGTATGTACCGTTTTCAGACGAAGAAAAGGGGTACAGCACCCTACTTTGTCTCAAAAAAATCCTTTCTGAAATGAGTTTGTAGAGCGGCAACGTGTAACCGGATTATTTGAAGTTATCGCACTTGCTGATCTAAAGACGGAAAACGGCTAGTATCTTCACGAACACCAAGAATTCGCCATGGAGACCTAAGCCAGCCAGGCATTCAACTGAGCATACAACTGCGTATTACGGCTGGCACACTTAAAAATTCCGCTTAAACTCAATGGCATTTAACGTAAAAAACGAAGTAGCCTAAACTTTACAGTTTATGTTGTGCATTCCTGATGGCAGTTGCGAAGGACACTCTACGATGCAACCAAGCATTCATTCATAGCACGGACAGAATGACAACGAGTGAAGCGTTCTTCAGAGAAGTACAGAAAATTCTGGAATATTACCTGCCCGAGTGGAACCAAATTCTGTGTATAGAAGCTGGATCTGAGAAGACTAGAGACGATAAATTGAACGTCTCTTGTCCATCCTTAGCTCAGCTGGTCACTTTGTCTCTGTATCTCGTCCCACAGAAACAAATGATCTTTGCTTCGTACATCTGATTCTTTGCAAAATCGGTTCTTTTTACACCGAAGATTACCCAGTCCTTTATTTTCTACCAACAAATTTAAAGTTTTTTTTTCAGAAGGCTGAGTTTAAGTTTTGGTATAAGCGATGTCCTGATTGAGTTTCCTCACACTTCTATAAATGGCTCTAATTACCACACCACTGTACTCAGGAATAACGTTTGTGAGTACGCATTGATGCGCAACTCTGGAACAGCTGATACGGTTGATCCACTCAGCCGAAAACAGACGATATAGAGGTTGAAGGCTCTCTAATACGGATGCCCATGATTTTAACCTATTCTTTGATTTCGTAGGGAAAATGGGTAGCTGAGTATGTGAGGACAGACTTTCACTGCCGCCAGGTAAACAGAAACCGATTCTATAAAGCTCACAACACGCAGTTGATGAAACTGGTCAGAAGTGTTAATCTAGACAGGTATTTGCTCACGGGCCTGCTGCGGAGAGGGTCAACCGTATAAGTTGGCTATATTTTCTATACCCCATCCCGGGCTTCACTATAAAGAAAGAATGACTCCCGACGGAAAAAAATTTGCAGACCTTTGGAATCAGATTAACTATAAACATAGATTGTAGCGACATAGAGAAGACGGGCGAATGAATAATGTTTGCAGGTTTACTAGTGGACCTCAAGCAAAAATCAGACGATTAACACCATGGTTACCGAATAATTGTCGAACAATTTTTGTTCTAATTGATGCTGGGCCATGTGGTGAAGTAAGCTACCTGTCATGAGTCGGAATTCCCTTTCCAAAGTCGATTCCCTCGATTGCGCCTTGCGCTATTGGCTCGCCACTTTTAGTTCTGATACACTGCAATGTACACACGTGACCCCAGAATGACCCGATGACTTGTTTACATAATAAAACAGTCCACAGAATGAATGAGAGAATGAACTGTACCTGCAGAATACACAAGGAAAATTCCTTATGCCGTCTAGACCGTCTAAATGTGGAACCAACATAAGGTCATCTGATTTGCATAGATGCTAATATCTTATAGCTGGGTGCTTAAATTCTTTTATTCGCTATGGTGTTCGACAGGCTCTTCTATGACTCATTGTAACTCCCAGGCGTCACTAGGGCTCGAAGTTGTGCCACTTTCGGGATTTCACGTTTTCACTCATGGACCGATCGGAGTCCGAATACCATAAAAAGAACTTTGTGACAAAAGTGTGTCAGGCGGAAAATTTGTCACATAATGAGCCAGTCAACACCGGATAATGCGATGCGCACCAACTGATTGAAGGATGGTGGCACCACGCTGCTGACCCCCTTGCTCGTGGTCAGATGGAATGGTTTTCAAATGAAAAAAAAATCTGCAAGCCGCGAATTCGACTCTCTTAGAGTGATTCGAACGGTCGGTTATTCCCTACTTGCGCTAACTTGTTGTACAGTGTGAGCTGCCTTTTCACCGAAGCTTGATCTAGTGACTAGCCTGAAATTCTTAATGAATACTCGGAATATCCACATCACCCAAGAATGAAGGATTTATTCTAAGTGCAGATGAGTACTTCTTCGAAAATTGAGTTGCTTTCTGAATTAGGTTTAATCCCCCTCTGATGTAGTAAAATGAGCACTTTGCTCGCGATGTTGCAGAATATCGGCAGCTCGTGTACGCTGCTGGAATATTAGTCTGTTCGCTTACCAAACCGTGAACTGATGATGTCACCTCGATTGGTGATGAAGTGTTTGAAACTAAACTGCCAAGCTGGAGAGCAGACTGACAACCAGTCGAATAAGGTGCTCGAATGCTGTTGCAGATCTCGGCATCCACAAAACATGGCCATCGTACTAACAAAACTGGATCTCGTCACTTGCGTTTCAGAGCCTTTTTAGCTTAGATAGCTTCGTTGCCATATGCATCTGATCAAACATGTGTTTTTCTACGCTTTTCCCATCAGAATTTGAATCATTTTCGCATAATTTTATTGACTGAAAAACAGCCTTAATCAATCGATTGGCCATGCACGGAAACCAGTCACTACGTCCTTATATATACATATATATATATATATATATATATATATACGACTAAGTATGTGTACCTGATCGGTGCATCGGCCGCTCATACAAACAGCTAACAAGAGACGAGAAAAATATGCTACATTTCGCTTTTATCAGATGTGATAAGTTGTGAATTCCTCCCCACTCGCAACTCTCTAGGCATTATGAACTTTGTCTTTCTGGTCACGACAATGCTATGAAAGTGTATATTTAAACCAAATAGTTAGAGCGTAACTTTAAGCTACACATGTCGACAAGATTTTGTTTAAACCATGTGACAGCAGCTGTATTCTTCATACTGAATTGTCTTTTGCGTCCAGTATTCATATCTTCTTCAGTGAGAAGTGTCCGATAAGATTTTGCGGGAGTGAACGGCGTGTTTACGTGATCGCCAAATGATTGACAAGCGATAGTGTTAACCAAGTCATCTGTAAGCCCCAATAATCGTGAATGGTCGCAACCCGCCAACATCCAAGTTAGACAAGTCCTTATTTGTTATCAGTTCAACAGCTGACTACACTTTACGAATTCGGTTTAGACGGGAAGACACGCATGCCTGAATTTGGTAAAAACGATGGCATATTTCCCTAATTACTGTCCTCATCTGAACCACAAATATATGTCCTATTCCCGATTGCCGTATCGTAACTTCCAATTACCTCCCTTTGCAAGTGGTCATGCACAAAATGAACGTGAAACGAGACCAAAATCAACCACTTTACGTAATACATCATAAAAACACGAGGTTCATCCGGGTTCCAGATTAGTCTGCCGTCAAAACCAATTTGTATGCAATTACTGTCCTCATCTGAACCACAAATATATGTCCTATTCCCGATTGCCGTATCGTAACTTCCAATTACCTCCCTTTGCAAGTGGTCATGCACAAAATGAACGTGAAACGAGACCAAAATCAACCACTTTACGTAATACATCATAAAAACACGAGGTTCATCCGGGTTCCAGATTAGTCTGCCGTCAAAACCAAATTGGTATGCAATTTTATGTTTGCATCAAACAAAAGCGATAACGAGCTAAACGTGTGACCTTTCGGCTTAAGCCCTAAGGGATTAGAAGTGGACTACTTTGATTTTCAATGAATTCCCAGACCGCGACATGCGAAAGCAGTCAGATGTTGTTCCCTATAACACGCATCCCAAACTTCGCTTACTTACCTATGTCAACAGTCAGTGCACCGTAAGACTGTTTTAGAATCCTCGTTGGTTGAGTTAATTCAAGACCAGACCTCACCTGAATCTTAATTTCTATCTTATAAAGGAGTTGAAAAATGAGTAAGCATAGTTTGCTTCAAGACGGGAACCAGGTAGCTAAGGTAAATGCTCACGTTCGCATATTCTCATGTGTAGAAAAGTAAACCGAAAAATTGTACGTGAAGACTTAACAGACTTTCATAGCAGGCAAGCACCACAAAGTTCCACAAGTGGATGTGAACAGTATTTCACTGCTAAGACGATGCATACACATTGATAGTCGTCAAAACAATGACCAATCATCATTACATTCCCCAAAATCTCCTGGAGGATTCGATTCGCACTGAGTCTAATGGTCAAACCTGAAGAATTGCCACTTGTCAATATAATGGAGCCTTTTCTTCATTATAGTTGATATATTGACGATATTTTGTTTCTGTCTGCATGTAAGACTCTTTTAATAAAGCCTACCAAGGCATATCCTCTGCGTGCAAAAATGAATGGAAAATCAGTTAACCCTTTTTGACGTGTCTCTGGCAAGAAAACAAGACTGGTCGACGCAAAGTTGTACATATCACAAACAAATGTCAACAAATTAGTAGATGAAGTTCTGGAAACAGAATCAAACAGAATCTTGTACATTGTCCATATGACAGGGTTAAAAATCTACTGATAAAGCAGACTAGAGGGAAAAATGAACATTTTGGGAGATGTACTTCAACAGAATGGCTATACGGGAAGTTGCTGGCGGAAAACGTCAAGCTGAAACCCCCAAATTAAGCGAAATGGAAATTAAAACTGGAGTCAACCAACCTCCATCTTCCATTCGAAGGAGACCTGAAAATCAAGGTGCCCATCAGAGAACGTCCAAAGGTAGTAATCTATACGGCTCGTCCGAACATGACTTTCACCAACCGTCTTATCATCAGACAAGACCTACGTGGCAAACTCTATCGTCAGATTTCGTCATTGTGCACCAATGAGTTAGTCTGCTCGTGTGCAGATAGTGGTCGACTAATGGGGTAGTTGCCAAAGTTTTTGCTAAGCATTCGCTTACAGTATTGCGGAAAACCTTGAACGCAACGTCAGTGCATCTATTTCAACCCTCTTCTTTATACCGAACACAGAACTGAGAGCTTAGCTGCCTGTAAAAACCTCACTAAGAAGTTAAACTTAATACACTACTTATATAGTTGCTGAAAAATGCTTCGACAGCCCACCACCGGTTTGGCCCGTCTCAGGGCTCATCAGGTAGGCGCAGCACCCAAGGTTTCATCAACTTTATGTGCTACTTGAACCCAAATCGGAAAGATTTCGACAAAGACTCTCATTTTGATTTTCTTCTATGGAAAAATTCGTGGACACGCTAGATAACTATAACATATGCAGTGTGGCAGGGTATCACTATGCTATCTTGGCCCTGTGGAAATCTGGTTACAAAATAATAAAACTTTAGAGGTGAACAACATCAAGTGGGAATTTTCGATGATAAAACTGGGGTACACTTTACTAAACGAAAGAATCAGCTGGGTTCCAGGTGAGTCTCCCGCAAAATCAAACTGGTTTTCGAAGGTGTGTATTTCACTAAAGACTTTAAGCCGTTAGATTGCAGGAGGCAAGTTTATTAGTCCGGAAACCAGAAGTACTTGTGGGCCCATTTTATGGATACGAAAGTCCTGTATGGGTCCCACCTAGTCGGATACTCAGTTGTCGGCTTCACAAGACTCACTAAATTAATACCAGCTCTATCGGTCCCTGTCTTTAAAACAGTGGTTGATTTTAACCGTTTCGGCGTCCCTTGTGTCTATAACGTTTGAGCCAGAAAACAGAGGCACGGGAAGGAAAACCTCTGCCAAAATGCTTTATAGTTTTTGGGTCAAATATTTCCGGCAGTACTTTCCAGTATTGGCCGGTTGTGTTTAAAAATTTCAAGAGATCGCCCTTGTATGGTAGCGTTCTACGTTGCGGGAACCAAAGGTGTCACCCCGACCAATTCGAAATCTCCTAAACGATTGGAAATGAAGGCGGATTGGGTACGTCACCTTCAAACTAGAATGCCTCACACAAGGACAGTTTGTTGACAGTTTATCACTTGTTTCTTTGACATTACATGTAAACTTTGTTTTAGAGGAGGAAGCTTAATAACAGAGTTTTGACAACTATTTCAATTGGGACACAGATTTCTAGGTAAGCTTTTCATGAAACAAAAGGCTCCACGTATGGTTAAGGAATAGTCTGGATTAGGTCGATTTGAAGGTTAGGAAGCTGAGTGATTGCACGTTATCCTGTTTAGCAAGAAGGAATTGATATGAAATCGCGGTTCGTGGCAAGAGATCAACATGGCATAAGAGCAAACTGTTCAAAGGGTCGTGAAAAACAGTTGCATGAGGGTGTTCACTCGTTCAAAGGTGATAACTCTTGGCTCTATAGCGGGCGTTCGCGGAAAAGCGATGCTATGCCCGAATCACGGGTCAGAGGACCAAGGTACCAGTCCATCACGGGCAATGATGCAAACTACTGATAAGCTGAAAATTCCTCGACAGCCCCCTGACCGGTTTCACCCTACTTAGGGCTCATCAGGTGGGCGCAGTACCCGAGTTCCCGTCAACCTTATGTTCTACTCGATATCAAGTAGCATGATACTAGCGAAATACACTCATTTGCAAACAAATTTAGTTCTGTGAGAGCCTCAACTAATCTCGTGCAATTTGGTTTCTAATAGAACATAAGGTTGACGGAAACTCGGGGACTGCGCCTACCTGATGGGCCTCAAGTAGGGCGAAACCTGTCGTGGACTGTCGAAGAATTTTCAGCAACCTTATGAGTAGTGCAATGCGAATATGCATGTATCGCGATATCTTGAATAAAGTAGCAACTGAAACATGAGGCGGCCTGGTGCAGTACGTTCAGTTGCATGGAAACATCACTGGGTTTCAGGTGGGTCTCTCGCAGAACCAAATTTGTGTGCGAATGACTGTAGTTCGCTACTGATAAGCTCTTAGGGAAGCAAAGTTTGAATCCAGTGATCCCTCATTGTGGTGTTGCGCAAACGATACCGATGTGGCTACAAACTGCTATCTGGTATAACTGAGATGATAACCAAGACACAAGCAAGTGTAGTAGGAATATGAAAACGCAGTGACCCAGAAATGGAATGGATTTGAGTATTGACCGGCACACATTAAGGCAGTGTTCTTGAGTACTGCCTCGTCACTGCTTACCCGAGCTAGGGCTGTGTGCACAGAAGTTGGTTTGAAGCTGGCCCAAGTTGGATTATAAAAACAGATTTTTTGAGATAGCCAATATTCATCTAGTCAGACTGAAAATCAGGTATGAAGGGTACCTGTTGCAAAACGCAAAATAAGTAACTGAACAAACCTTTCTTTATTCTCTTTAAATCAAAAACACCCATCATCATTCGAAAGATCCTAAACATGCTTAATATGAAATTTGTGCTCAAGAAGCGGAACATTTTGCTCTGTTCACTGGTCTACCGGAATGTTTGCCTACCTGTAGATGAAATCAGAGATTGTGCTTAGAAATCAAATGTAGTGACTGTACTAAGGCTGGATAACTTCATCTCAAAATCGATGAGCACATAAAAAGAACGAACAGGCGGCCAGAAAAACGCAGAATAGTAGTGAGCGCTAGCCAGAGACTAAGTACTCGCAAGATACGTATGTATGTACATTTATAAAATACTGAAGTCTTGAGACGCGGACTACGGTTCACCCCACTAACTCGCGGGTCGGAAATCCCAGTGCCAATAGGAGAGAAAACGTAGAAATGGCGAGCTTGTGAGTAGCGGTCCTAGATCATTCATCCAGACACGGGGCGGTGTGTAGTAACTAGCAAAGAAAGATCATCAACACAAGCGGCTCAGATCGGACCAACGTTGCAAGTAGCACGGCGGTTCGTGCACAATGTGCCACCTCTGGGGATGGTACAATCACTGCGAATGAATCCAATGGCATCAGTTTGATCTGCAAGGATGAAAGCATGGGACATTGACAAGCCTGTTACATAGCCTCGTGTGAGTTCGAGAACATGGCAATTACATAACTCGTTAACGAAAGCCGGCTAAGGATAAACGGCACCAATATTGGCAGGTATGACAAACTGTGACTATGAAAAAGTGTTTTTACAGCTCCTGATGAATAGAGGAAACTTATACACTTATACACTCATCTGCGTACTATTTCGTGTTTGAGACTCGACTAACCCAGATGAATTTATCGTTTATGAGAGCATCATAAACAAGCGATTCAGCTGCATTCCACGTGATCCTTCCGTCAACACCATAGTGGTACGAAGATAAATGTATAGGTCAAAGTCCGTGCAATTTGCATTCAAGTAGAGCATAAGGTTGAGGGAAACTCGCGGGCTGTGCCTACGTGGTCAGCCCCAAGAAGGGTCGAACCGGTTGCAATTTGTCGAAGAGTTTTCAGCAACTTAATGAGTGGCGGTTTACGTCTGAAAGAAGACTCGCTGTTGTCAAACGCATAACTTCGTGAAAATACCGACGTCAGTAATTTCATGATATAAGCTTCCAGTGTCTTCCAACCTGAAGACAAGAACTTTTCTAAATCTCTGCACATTCATTAAAACAAAAAGTCTTTACAGCTGAGCCACGTAATGCGTCTAACTTTATCCAATGCTTTCACCGCCGATATTGGGTTACTCTAAATTCATCACATCGCAAAAACCCCGAGCCTTAGGTGGTCAGGTCACAGCTGTTATGAGGCAGGTTCATCTATTCTACCGGTTAGGTACTGTCTACTGAAAATAATTAGCAGTGTACAGGCTTTTCGAGCAGATACCTCCCGTTAGGCGGGACTACACTGAAAAGCCTAGATACCCTATACAGATGCTTCAGCCTTATTGAAAATAATCGACTGTTGGTAAGTTGAAATATTGGTAGCTCGTGTGGGTTTATTGGTTGTTAATCCGATGGCTGTTGATCTGTTCGCCGGGCTTGGCAACTGGCTTGCAAACGTTTCGTCACCATACGAGGAGACATCATCACTGCGCACTGATGATGTCGCCACGTGTTCCAACCCCCAACCTGGAGGACCGGGAGACTGTGTTCGTCAGACCTCTAACCATTGACCAGTCTGGTATGAGAGACTGTGGGTATCACGGGGACACTCCCCAGTATAGCTCAATGGGTCGCTGAGGTGAGGAAACCGTCAAACCACGATAAGTTCCAGTCTCTTCGTGACGGATTTGAACCCGCAACCACCACGTTAGTGTTTACAAGCGACTGCTCAGCAGTGTAATTAACGGTGCACGCCACATATCCTTTAGTTGCAGTATTCAGGTAACGTAGTCAATTGTTGACTGGCTCCTCGAGTGATGGAAGGTTCACTCTTCCCTCCCGAGCTATTATGAGTTTTTGGAGATGCTAGGTCGGAACTTCCAGCGATTTGTGTGACGCGCGTGCTAATGATTTACAGTAAGGATGTTTTTCGGCCTTTCAGGATTCATTCGGAATTCATTTACAGGACGAAAGCTCTGTCGACATTTCACAATCCCCTCACACTACTAGAGGCAAGCTTCACTTAAATGGATGGAGCTTCATTTCAGGATAATATATTTTGCAAACAAATCGTAAGCAACCAAGTTATGACGGAGACGCCTAGAATTTTAACTGCAATCACTGATATTCGTCCCAAGAACCTTCTCAGACGGATGTTGGCAGCTCGGTGAAATCCAAGCCCAAATCTCAGAAGTGCAGAATTCACGTTACATACATAGCATAACCCGCAAACAGTTGAAGGCCATTATCCGGTGATCAGAGAGACGTATTCACCAATGGTCGAAATATTACGCCCAAAGTTTCTTGAGACTGCACTTCACATTAGAACACCACTGACAGAGTAAAATGAACGACCAAGTGGACTCGAATGTTTCAAAGTCAGCTCATCCGGATCCCATAACTTTTAACTGAAGGACAGATGCAAGGTGAACCTTCTAAACACACATCTACAATAAAGACTGACACTGCGGAGATTTCGTCCTGTAAGTGAAACCAATCTGTGCTGAAAAACCGAGAAGCACTGTACAGCTGTTTCATCCTTATTGGGAATCATCAGCAGTGCGCATCTCACGAAACTCCGAAGAGTCT
>NW_008751675.1:2853739-2865020 GCF_000715545.1 Opisthorchis viverrini
TCCCAATAAGGATGAAACAGCTGTACAGTGCTTCTCGGCTTTTCAGCATAGATTGGCTTCACTTACAGGACGAAATCTCCATAAAAATCCCAAATCTACTTACACTACCAACAAAGACTGACACTGTTGGAAATACCTTTGCTGGCTGGAACCGCCTAACAGATTCGTCAGTAAAGCTGCTTGAAACCAGAAACACTATTTGACAGGACAATATTCCCCATCCCCCAGTCAGTCATATTCGGGAACTGGGGAGCAGTGTACTGGACGGTGCCTTTTCCAGTGAAGAAGTAGATATAACTAGAATGATATAGTGACAACCAGTGTGTTTAATGAGAAACGCCATTTATAAACCTAATTGTTCAAGTTTATCGAATCAACATGTGAGTCGATATATATATATATATATATATAATCACCAAACTCACCGTTCTGATTCACTCTGCAATTGTTTTCATAACGGGTGTAGTTTAACTGTTACGGTTACCTGGAGAGATTCGTCCCATCATCCAGTAAACCAGATCTCCACCTGAGTCACCCTTGTAAGAATATCTGCGTGGTCAGCTCAACTGGATTCGTTTCTATCGCTCGGCATACAGAAGAATTCATGGTGAAATTAGAGCACTTCCTTTAGTTCACCCCATCTGATGCTAAGTGGAACGGATCCGAGTCTAGTCTCCCCGATTTTCCCCCACCCCTTGGCAAAAAAATACGTTTTGTCAGATTCACTGATAGGGTAATTTCCTCATTCGACTTAGCTAAAAAGATTCTTAATTACCTGTCTAAAACTATCGAAATTTTACCACGGCCTCGTACAACGTTTGGAGGCGGGTGAATCACCCGGCCAACTCGATGGTTGAATTAAAGTCGTAAGACTACTGTTTACATGTTATCCCAGCTCAACTCGGCCATTAAGAACGTAAATCTTACTCCAGATAACAGTCCTCAATTAAATTAACCAGTCTATCTCCAGGATCGCATTCATTTTAGAACTTTTCACAGTTTTCCTAGTGATATGTCTACGCGAACGTAGCCATAAGATTTCAACGCGTTGACAAACAAACCGGGGTCGAAACGCAGTCGTAGAAGAATCAATTTTGTTTAGACCCACAGAAGAAGTCACGCAAAAACTATTTCAGTAAAAGTAAGACAAAAGACACAAAGTGGCCCAAAACTGTGCATCACTGCTTTGCAACTCGATTTCGAGCATCTACACCAGCTTGCTACTGAGAGTGCTAACCCGTCTTCACTCGACTAAACTCAGATTCGGAATGGTTCGGGTGTCCCCTTCTTCCTAGAATTATAGCGAGTTCAAACTCACTGCGTGCTTCTAGTCTCTGCCTTCAACTGATCATTTTAATTTGGTTATTTGCCCTAGTGCTGTCCGGTCACTACTTGCCCTATCTTCACTCGAGTGCTTACATCATATGAAGAGATTTAGACGTTAGCATTCACCAAAAGTCTATTGGTGTCCGTGTTGACGATTTTGTCATCACCACACCGTGCTACACCTAATGCTACAACAACCCAATGAATCTAGGGGGTGCGTTACCATGACACCTACAGGTGTTTACGCGGACATCTGCTTTCCTCAGGTCTCTGAGACTCTATTTCCCCAATCGACTGGGTAAAGCAGGTGTTGGCGAGTGCAACGCTGGCAGCGCCAGCACACTGCTTCTGTTATATCAACAGAACGTATGCATACATACAGAACAAAAAAGCGGTAACGAGGTTTATCTGCAGGTAATTAAGAGGTGGGTGGGAAGAACAACATCCCCCCCACCATCCAGTTGAAAGCCACCTGCGATTTTGTATGTTTCGCTGTGTTGTTGCATGTTTTCTGACCCGCACACCTCATCTGGTACTTCTAAACTAAGAAATGTTCATCTGCAACAAGGCAGCTACGTCTCTCATAAACTATGTAAAGCACATCAGCGAACTTATGTACAGTGAATGACAGGTCCATTGTTGATTTTCTAGTCAGTAATGCCACACCAGACCAATTTTGACAATTCAAGGGCATCATGTCAGTCTAAAACTTTCGGCTAGTAACATTCATGTGTTCGTCTGACGAAGATGTGCTTGGGGAAAGAGATGTAATCTTCCTTTAGCTTGGTATAGCACCCCATCATGTTGTCTGCATACCCAACTAGCAGTGTTGACAAGAGAAGACGTGACCTTAGCATCATCGCGGGCGGAAAGCAGCTGCCTGTTTACTTGTCTGTTTTGACCTCAGAACCAATGTACCCGTTCCCAGTCTGCAGCGGTTGTGTGGTACAGTTTTAGTGATGATCACGGAGTCGTTTTTTGTAAAAAAAACGAATGACTTCCTACATTCTAATTCATGCTTCTTCCCCCAATTATAGACCATGCACAGGTGAAATACGGTTTATAGGGCGAAAAATCTACCTATAATTGGAGCCAGAAACATCAGAGGATAGCTCCTCGGATCAGGGTTGTGATTTTCAGTTTGCCCTTCAAATACAGGTCGTGATGCGAAATTCTTGTCAGTGTGCTACTAAAGGACGGTTTATGATTGTGCTAACCCATAGTTCTTTTAAGATCGTACACTTTCAAACTCCAGAAAATCTCTAAAATGTGTGAGAGAAATTCATGTGCGACCGGGCTATCGTGTGATTTTTTTGGACACATCAGTTCAAGAACTTCCAACGGACTTGTGTGAAACGTAGATAACCATAGCCGATTTAGCCAGATGCGACAGGATTAAAAACCGTGTTGGTTTTCAGTGCAATGTAGTGCAAAGAGGTCTACTGAAAAGCCACCGTCAATTCACTGCCCGCCTTGCGCTGTTTGATTCATTCCAGCCTTACGCTAGCCTACTCTCAATTTTCAATTAGGTGTTTGACCCCTGGGAACGGCTGTGTCATATCACACAGCTGTTTGTCAGTCTCACTTTCTACCATAGGTATCACCGCATCCCCAAAAAGGGTATATACCGTATATATTGTTTATATAATGTATATGTTGTATATACTGCATATTTGATGCAAAGCGCACAGTGACCTCTCAGTGTTCTGAAAACTGGATTTCTATCTGTCCGGAAAAACTAAATGGTCACTTTCCACAAAGTAACCTGCTTTTGACAGGTTATTACACTACAAAGGGACCTGGGCGTGTATGTGACCCATTTGATCTTATACACTTTGCGCTGAAAAATTGACCAAGTTGCTAGGATCCCTCCTCACCAGTGTGGCGACCCAGGTTCGAGACCCACACTGAAGTTCGGCTGGTGGCCCCTATCATGATAATCTGTGCTATAAATCTCGACCTTATTCTCCCCTTCTCGTGAGAATTATTACCAACTGCCCTAACTCATAAAACGATCACCTTCAATGGTAGACTCTGCCGTGAGTCGACAGACGGTCTCATCCGGTGTTAAAAAGCATGATCTGAAAGAGCGACGAAGTGGACTCCCACTGAGCTTTACCACAAGCACCAATGTAACTCTGTTATGAACCAACGAAAAAATTCCGTCAACCTCAGAAAAAGGTTGCTTCAAAGCGCTGATGCTGTCTACAAAACTCCCGCAAAACACGTGATCACTCGTAATCAGTATTTCCGGAGTCATTTTCTATGGACTTGACGCCCATAACCTTTACTTCTACGGCATTGGTCGATTCCACTGGCAAGTGCTTTTCGCTCGAACAGCAAATAGTGACTTTATTTGCCAGTTTGAGCAGGTAGAAAACTGTATCCAGTAGACAGACTCCGAAAGTGTCAACGTGTTCAAACTGATAGAAATCGTGATCATATTCCGCGGCGAGGCGTCAAAGGTCGTTGTTGAATCAAATAAGCGGTACATTGGTGCAGTGAATGACTTTTACATCAACTTTGGCAAGTTTTTCACCCAAAGGCTGCTCCATATCACACTATACCTGAAGCGTGCGGGCTGTGTACTAAGCACCATGCTTATTAGGATACAACGTGAACGTTGCGTACGATTTTGTGTTAATTCTGTTGGGGAACAGAAAAGGATGCCTTAACATACCCTTTGGCCTTTGACCAACCTTGGCGTATTCAACAGATCCTCTGTCAGCTAAGTGTACCAACCATATCGCCTACATCAGAAGAAGCGGTATGATAAACTACATATACGTAGTAGAAAGTACGTAGGCTTCCCAAAGACAGTGAATATTCCGTTTCCTCCTGAATAGTAAAAATCACCCTTCAATAACCAACCCGTTTTGTACAGGGATAAAATGTACACGAAATCGCCAGGGCAAAACTATTAACGGTCGATTATTAGTCCTTAAACCTGAGGTCCTGCAGATCCTAGTACATTTGCGGTTGTTGGTTTCAGGATCAGCAAATTGGGGGTTTGATGACATATAAGAAGTTCATTCTAAACATCGTAAAAGAGCGAACCATTGGTTATTGATAGCTCTTCATCCTGGCTACCTTGCAAATTAATTTGGCCTTGACTGGAGACTCAACGGAATCCCAGAGGAAATTCTCATCTATGATATCCTTCACCTGGATTTCAGTTGGGACTTCAGTTAACACCAACTTAATAAGCAATCCAATGTTTGAGCAGAAAATGAGGTCGATGTAACCTCGGGGACAACGCCTAAATGATGAGCCATAAGAAATGTGAAACCGACAGTCAGCTGTCGAAGAATTTTCAGCAAACTGATAAGTAGCGTTACCTCAAGTATACGTATCCATTACTTTATAATCTGACCACAGTCAGTGTGTCTCGCTTCCCTTGAATGCGTGCCCGTCCTATGAGCCCGTCAGATTCAGAAAAAAACTGCAACTGAAGGACGCTTCCCCTTTCTGGCTTGCTCCCCCTGAGGAGACCACTGCAGTGCATGGGTGCATCCACATATTAGGGATAGGCAGTCAGTGATCTTTTCAGCAGCATGAATTTGCCCGGTCTTACTGGCCAAGCGTTGTATCTAACACCCCAAAACTGACGGTTATTGAAATATTCTGGTCACCTTGATCATCTGCAGCAAATTTGCTACTCACTGAAGGTCTATAGCCTATGAAAGTAAAATAAACAATAGAATCTAGTCACTGAGACCCCAAGCTACAATCGTAAACGACGTGTTCATCTCAGATATAAGTGAAACATGCCCGATCCTACTATATTTGCCCGCTGAGAACGAAACGCGTGCCAGAATGCTTTCCTGGACTAACCACATTCCGCCTCTTGGGTTTGCATTGTCGGGAACCAAGTACATCCATCTGTCTGGTTTCTTAACAAATCCATTCTCATTAATTGAAACAGACGACTACTTGTAGTGGGTCTCTTGTACTATCAAGACAGGATCCAGGAGTGTGAGGCTGCTGAGGTAACCATAAATCTTTAGCTCCTGTACATTCAGAAACAAGGAAGGAAGGCTGTTCCAGGAGCTTTAATCTGCCTTGGCGTGTGGAACTCTCAGCGCCGTATGAGTATACTGTATGAAGTTAGAGTGATCGCGGTGAGCGCTGATCACTCAGGGGCGATTCACAGCCCAAATTCATGCTGTTTTTCTTGGCTTGTCGAACACAATGCAATTCAATCACAATTCAATCACACAATTCAATCTTTTCTTTATTCCATCCACTCGCCACTTAAACACTTGTTCTGGTTTATTCATCTTGTGTAGAATGACTGGGAAACAGTGTGCTCAGGCCGTCAGACAATTTTGATATCATATCTAAATCCCTTAAACCTCTACCTCATTATACCAAGTTCGGAACTAGTTCTCCTAAAGAGACATTTTACGATATTTCATTGTGAGTGATGCCATGACGGAGAGAAATTTCGATATGCGTTATTCTATAATTTCACATCAAATTCCAGTCAGACATCCACGTTCGCATCAAATCGTCACAAGTTATTTCGATCACTTAAGGGTCGGGAAGATTTTTCACAGTATATAATACACTCCATTCTGCTTCATCCAATCCACTGATTCGTCCCGGCCATGCGGAGCTCGACAGTAGCGCCTAAAAGACGGCGCGCATAAGCTACTGCTGAACTAAAAGTAGCCACAAAATATTCCAATTGGCCATCGATAGCGTGGCCACAAACCGCCAAGGTGTAGCCGTCATCACACAGAAATCGTAACAAAAAAGTGGAGCACCTATACAGTTTGGGGCCCGGAAATAAGCCGCTATGTTTAACTACCCGGAGGGTTTGGGAATTCCATTTCCCCCCTTATCATTTGATGATGGCCTGATTAACGAATCATCGATCTGTCCATAGGGTAGGTGCAAAAAATGTGTGATTGGTTGCAACAAATTCACTCAAACCGCATTACCGACAAAAAAGTCCGTGGTATATGTTTGACTTGGTACATATCACTTAATATAGAGGAAGGTGCTGTATCACATGCCAGGCCGCGGAAACAACCCGGAAGTCAACAAATTAACAAAGTTGTACATCAATGTTTCAACGGTTATTTACATGGCACTTGTGGAGATTCACCCAGGCAGAAGTGTAAAGATGCAACGAATGCAATCAGCTACCTCAACCACCCTCTACCTCAGTCATCCTCATCTAAAAATTAGGTCGAACCCTAAAAAACAGTCAAGCGTTGCCGGTTCAACTGTTGTCGAAGAGCAGTACTTCTAGGCTCAACAATATTTGATATATCTCTGCGAAATGAAAAGACGGCAAATGTCGAGCAGAGCTGCTTCGAAATCAGTTCACAGTTGCCTCTTCTATGAATCTTATGGACTACTGAAACCGAAATTTGTTCCTGTCTTTCCAAATTCGTGAATTCAGCCACGTAAGAGATAAAGTAGAACTGTCACTCATTGTAGCGCACCAGATGTTCGGCTTAGCACAAACCCACCACGTCTTCCATTTTCTACCCTCAGTTTGGTTGCTTTGTAGATGTGGTCGCATTAAGACCTTATCCTGCAGATCCGCAATGATTCTTACTGAGATCAAAAGCAATTTTTAGCCAGGAATTTATGTGCCCAGAAAAGCGAATAATGGTCCCAATCAACCAAACCGAAAACCACTTCCGTCTTTCGAATAGCAGCGCGCGAAAGGAACTGAAATCCAAGCTATAGAGCACACCTCGGGTAGCTAACATGTACATCTTTTCAACGACTCGTAGAACCGTACCCAAAGAACTAGCAAGCAGATCAACAGACTACTTTGCCTCCAAGTTCACCTATAGCTGCGGTGACCCATCATACAGGGTGTTAACGATGGAAAACGAATCAAGATATCTATCGGAGCCATTTAGGAAGCGAGTGACAGAAACAAGTCCACGGACCGGGTAGTCAACACGGTTGTTATCTCTATCGATCGCTAGACACGTGACTTGTAACAGTAATAAGTGAAGCTCTCAAAGTCTCCATACTGCGTTATACGACACGAAATTAATGCGATTGACCGCTCAGGCATCTGCAATCACTCCACTGTTTTCAAGATTCTACGTTACAATCTAGAACTACTTCCGTACACTTTTCGTTCATTTGCTTCTTTACCTTTGTCTGGTCCTTAACCGCTCACCCATTTAGCCAAATGCAACATTTGATGTTTGTGCACTGTGATGAAGTGCCGGCATCTCGCAGTCCAAATCTTTTCCTTAACCAAGTGGGTCAAGTTTACCCAATCCTGGACTACACTGCTAACCGGTGGAAAAATTCTGAAGTCGAAGCGCATCATCGACAACAAAAAACAGCACGACAGCGAATGCTGAAACGGTCAGTCAAACTCAACACCGTTAAGAAAAACCAAACAGACATGATGTGAAGATTGAAATATTCACTTCGACTGTCAGAGATGTCCGGTAATCTACGGTCCTGCTCTTCAATTGTGTTCGCCTATCAATTTGAATGAATTGCACTTTTCCCATCTCGGGCAGTAGTGCAATCCCATTCGAATCCAGTGAGTGCTGTGATTTGAAGTGATCTACCAGAATGACAACCGGCCTTCCTCAGTGAAAATGCAAAAGACGAATGTAATTTGCAAAATACAATAAAGTGTGAAACAAACCTGTTTCAGACTATCCTGTGGGTAAGCAAACGCTATGTTAGAAGTGTTCAACCCTGAAGATAGACCTTCCGGAAAAAGGACTCCTGATCAACCAAAATGCTTGGTTTCGAAGAAGCCGCTGTAACCGCTCCAGAGAGCCATCATTTACAAGATCGCCACATACTACACGCTGGATTCGAATGAAATCAGCGAGAACTGTCTGGGGTGGGTTAGAATCCTTCTCTCTCCTCAACCAGTAGAAGAGGGCAAGCTATGAGTGTGCCTCGCTTTAAAAGTGCATTGCATTGAGCGTTTAGTAGACTACCTTTAGCTCTGATGATATGACTTGGGTTCAAACATCGTAACACGCTTACTGTTTGTTTGCTTACCAGTACAAATGTGGAGTTGGTTTGCCTCCCGATCAACCGAATAACAGAGGCCGCCCCCAACAACATAGACCACTTTGGGCATCACAACTTCACATCCGAGCAAAGACCAAAATGCAAAATTCGTGTTTCAGGTTCACCCACAGCGAAACACCGATTAGGCATATGACTATCCGCAGTGCAATCAGCTGAGAGTTCTAAACTAGATTTTCAGCCATATGGAACTTAAATAACTTGGAGACCCCCTAAATTTCCTCCCCAAAAAGAAGTTCCTGCCCTGAAGAAAGCACAGCAGCGTTAAAAGTCATTCGTTACAGATGAGCAACCATGCCGGTGGCCTAATGAAAAAGATGAACCTAACCTCAGAAATCCAGCAGCAAATTACATCAATTCACGTTGAAATCTCCGGATTTTTCGTGTAGGCCTGTAGTTCCCAAACTTTCCAACTCACTATCCGTTAGTACACAGTGCACGACATCTCCAGGTCCAATTTTACATGGGCTAGTTAAAGGACATCACCAAAACAGTGATATTAATTTTTGCGCAATGATGCCCTCCTAGGAAGTATCCGGAAAGAGGCCATTAACTTGAGAAAAGCATGATGTTATCCCACGGAAGGCACCATTGGGTCTCGATCTTTTCGAAAAAACCACCTTGTCGATAGATTCATTAGTTCGTTCTGAAACAATAACACACACATTACCTCCAGATAGGCTCTCGAACAGTGCCATTTCTTCAGGCACTGTCTTTCTTGACTTGAAGGTTGTCTTTGACTTTCCCCTACCGCCACAGACTGTAGCAGTGCCTGAATAGGATAGGGGTCGCTTTTTTTAAATTTTAACCCAACTCATGTGGACAAGTATAGAAAGTTTTCTCCTAAATTCACCAAGCCTGGTGATGTATGGCAAAATTGTCTTCAACCATCCCCTTGTTATTAATATTCTGCTTCAGGCTTCTCTACCTACCTCTGAAATCGCCGAAATCAAAATGTTAGCGAATGCAATCGCTTATAAATACTAATTGCAACGACATCTTTTCTGATTGATACAGATCCTCTAGGGATGCGCGCTATTTTACATGATATAAATAACTGTCACGCAGCTCGGCATACGATATACACACGAGACTTGCAAAATGTTGCCACAAGACTGACTGGGATCAAATTAAAATGCGACACCTGCAGGCTATCCATGCGACGCGGTACCTAAGCAGTCGTATGAGTTCCGGTGGGTCGAATGGGAAACATGATCACTTCTCGAATCTGGAAAGTTGTGGCACCTTTTTCCAACACCTGTGATTTCTGGATGACGCCAGAATGTCTCTCACGGACAGAGTATACACTGCAACAGTGAGATACATACTGCTTTATGCATCCGGGTGAGCACGAAAACCTGCGACCACTGGCCATCGGTTTCTTCAAAGCATTGACCGATTCTGCTGGGAACCAAGGCTGAGTAACACCAAAACTCTCCCACTATGGAAGAGCTAGTCAATTTCCAGAGGCTACGCTGGTTTGGACATCCGCAGTCACCTAACCCCTTGGTGAGTGGAAGAGACATGGGACGGATATTCTGTGACCCCGTAAATCAGTCAGTTTCGCAATTGCCACCTCCCTTGAATCGACGCATCAATCGTTAAAGAAACAGGCAGACATAGCTCAATGATGTATTCATTAGCGCTCCTGCAACAAAACTATCGCCATCAAAGCATAGTTGCCCGGGTTCTTATGAGATAGCTAAACTGACATTACATCAACTGCCCTCCGATGCTTATCCCACCTGTCGGTGACCAAAACTGCGAAAGGTGGAAACAAACTAGCCTTAGTACATCATTTACAGCTGAAAAACCGACTGAACTGATGTGAGATGCATTGGATGATACTGCCAACTGATGGTTTAAATTCAAAATTCGAAAATTTCAAACACAAGTCATGAAGTTTTCTTGATTTGCGGTGACGCTGGCACTCACTAACGATTCCGACATAAGGATCTATGCGTTGGTACTTACAAGTGTCATGACACACGTCAAAGTCCTGCGGAAAGCAGCGTGGGGTTGGATTACCACTTAATGATCTTTCCTATGTACGACATGAATGCGGGAGTTATCTGGAAGAGCACAGCACTGAGTTAAGTGATGATCTGGCCACACATCAGCAGTATTTGAACAATCCAATGCAGCAGTAAGGGAATTGAGTGAATGCTCTTTACCATCAAACACAACAGATAAGTTGTTTTCAGAGCACCACGATTTATATCAGCCAGGGTTAACTGATTTCCGCCATATTGGGACACCGCACAGTCGTGAGGGTCTTATCAAGGCCTACATCGAACAAAAGCGTCAGTGCCAACCGTAAAGGGCATGGCTGTATACATTACAATACTTACTGACAAATAATTGTCTTGATAACAGCAAAAGTCCGTTGACAACAAATAACGTTGGAGTAGTTCGATTTGCTTACACGTCTTCGAGAACTACAATCCACAGACTCATTGCAGTTAGCGGAAATTCTTGCAAACAAGTTCTCAACCGGTTAAGATCCAGTGAAATCAGCTTTCAAATGGATACCTTTTGAAAAACGACCACCCCATCTCACCTATCCTAATGTTCCCGTGGCGCAAACTAAGATTCCAACAAAACGCGTTCACTGGGCTTTTATACGTATTTTTACGATATGTAGGTGTCTGAACAATGTCATGAGCACAACACTGGTCATCCGAATATCCGAGTTGTCCGCACACCCAGCGCCATGTCACACAATCTGACAGTGGACGAAGGACGAGTGACGTCAACGGTCTCGGTACGACTGGAATCAAGTTGATTCCCCTGGGAGTACGGCAATCACTGAAAGCCCATTTTTGAAAATGGGCACTGTTATCAATCCTTCCTAGTTGTCCGGGACAGTCTCATCATCATCATCGACAGCATGACATCAGTGTTCAACACCGATGCT
>NW_008751675.1:2866487-2870019 GCF_000715545.1 Opisthorchis viverrini
GCTCAATGGATCGCTGAGGTGCGCAAACCGTCACACCACGGTAAGGTCCAGTCTCTTCGTGACGGTCAGTCTGGTTTTCCAAGATGGAGGCAGATAGATTAGAGAACAGCCTATCGCGGACTTTCCTGTTATTGAACAATGCAGGTTGAGTACCATTCATAGCGCGAACTTGGTAGCGCTTGAGAGGGGATATTCATTCATGAACCTCCGAGGAAGTAGGGTATTTCAGATATACTACCCAGCGTTATTGTACAGTTCAACAAATTCAACTGAGTGGCAGCAGGTGAATTTTCTTCACAGCAATCGGTCCGGCAGACCAGGTGACCTTCCTTATTGAAGCTGGTCGTACCCGGTTTCGCTCACCAACTGTTTCTGGCAACTGACCGCGCTCATCAATCGAAATAATCTCCAGACATTCCCGGTTTTCTTGGTCTTTTCCATTCCCTTAGCCCGTCGTGATCACCAGGCTCCACGGTCGGCGTGGACGCTGAGTTTCACATGACATCCGATAATTCGTCTAGCTAATTTATGTTCGGAAGAGGTGTGGAAATTTCTCCTGGATTCAGGCGACGCCATTATTCTGATATCCAGTGCTTGGGCGGACCTGGTAGCACCTTGCAGCAGACTGAACTCAGTATGGGAGCAAGAGCACCCTGCTTCAGAGTGCGATACCTAAAAGCAGTCAAACAGAACAGGCACTGATGCTTGAAGATTGATTTCGAGATGTCTGTGCCGGGTGAACAGCAGATGTTGCGACTAAGACCGGTGTAACATAAACAGGATCACTGGTCTTAACGGATGGGCCTACAAAGAGAGTGGTGAGTAATAGGGCAAAAAATTATGCGAACGACGAGGTGACAGTAGTAGCCTGTTTTCGCATACCCACCCTGCTGTACGCAGCAAGTGGGGCGATCCGTATGGTGACGCCGCACCACGGCGGATGTGGTGCGACACTGTTTTGTGCTGTCAGAATCACGGTTGTACGCGGACTGTGAAATTGCTAGGGGGTCTAAACTTAGAGAGGAGGACGATTAGGGTCCTTAGCCAGAGCGTATGGATAAAAAGCCTGACCACAAGGCACCGGCGCTTGGCGGGTACTATCAGTCCATACCCTTTTTGAAGAATAATTCATCACATCTAAACCGTAACCTGCAGAACCAGAATGTGCTGGTTAGACCTACAACCATTAACGAACCTGGTGTGAGGAGCCACGAGCATCACACCAGCAGAATATCTCAGTGGGCCATGGGGGCAGACAAACGACCACGGCAAGGTCGTCTCTTTGTGACGGACTTTAAGCATTACACAATCACTACAGCCTCCCCTTCAGATTCTACAGACGATTTGAAAACGTCAGAGGAGTCAAGGACACTATGATGAACCGTCCACCGAGAGTGACCTTAGATTATGAGAGCTAGATCTGAAACTTTCGTCACCAAATACGAAATTTTCTCTAGAGTGAACGCGAATACAGTGTCCCATTAGAGGTTGTCGACTTTTTTTCACCTGCATGGGCGTTTTGTTAAGATCGAGGGAATTGTTACCATGACGACCCGAATCCTGATTATGCGGTTATCTTGTTCCATCATCCCACCAACAACATTTTCTGTTTGTCAATCCAGGATTTCGTCGAAAGCGAGTTACCACTGATAAAAGATACCTAATCGAAAATACCACTATTAGTTGGTCCCCTCCGACGAGGGAGCAACTTTATTTTGGTTAGCATGTTCTCCGGATACCGCTCCCCACTATAAGAGTTGACTATTACACTACATCATTACGCTAACAAAGCTGGATAGCTAGAGATCCCTGTAAACTCGGAAGACTGGGTTGGTCAAGAGAGATAGGCAGAGTCGAACTAATTTCGTCGCATCTAAGTAAAAGACCTTGGTTAAGGTCATTAAATAATCTAAATGATTCCGCCTCACCGTTTGGCATGCGCTTCACCCCTATAAAGTGTTAAGTGCTACTGCAAGACTAGGTGGGGTCTAACTCTAGCCTCATGCTTGCAGATGAACCGATTGAGGTAGTGGACAAATTTGTTTACCTGGGCAGCTGTATCAGTCCCGTTGGTCTCACGAAAGATGAAATTTCCACCCGGATTGGAAAGACCAGAGCAGCTTTTGTGAACCTGCGTTACCCATGGCATGGTCGTGACATCGGCTTATCCGTCAAGGGTCGAGTTTACAATGCTGTGGTGCGTTCCATACTACCAGCAAACTCAGCTGCGCTGGCCATTGCCGTCTTTCTGGATGGGGATCCCGAGACGGGCCAAATCAATGGTTGGAGACATTGTCAGACATGGCTCAGTCGCGAGATGGCCCAAGTGGTTAGAGCGCGAATTTAATGACCAGAAGGTCTGTGGTTCGAACCCGAACTCAGCCTCTCGACTTCCCCTACCTAGGCTTGGACAACCTGGCAGTATCTCAGCCCTCGTGCAACTTTCAGGTAGCATGGAATTTAGGCACCGGAAGGGTGCTACAGCTGAACGAGTCGCGTCCTCAATGGCGCTCGAGCACGCAAGCTATTGCTTTCAATGCATAATTCCCTTCACAAATCCCCCCACTTGACAGTCCACACTGGTGCCGTAATTACGCACCGATTTATCAGCTACCGCCTCCAATGCGCAGCTATCTACCTCACCTCCTCAAATCATCAGCGAACGAAACTGTGGCAGCTACAACCACTGCACGACAAGTACGCGGCTCTTACAGTTGACAATGATGGTGATTACCATCGAGCACAGTGAAATTCCTCTTGAAATACCACCTGAACACCCCTTATCCTAAACTTCAAGCAAGTAATGTATGCACCCCATGGGTAGCACATGGCTGAGAAAAAGTGCGTTTAGCTGGAACTCCTGTGAGGACGCTATTGCAGCGCCAGTCACTAGGAGAACGAAGTAGCTCACTGATATGAATGTATGACCACTAAACTATATCACAGATTCAGCTCCTGTACTAGGTCAAATCTGGAAGGGCAAATAATCGGACTTTACGACAAGGTCAGCGAAACCGAAGGCGCCATCACCCAGGATCCTACGGAAGCGTGCTGTGGTCCGGTAACAGACTCATGAAGCATGAATGACCCCATACAAAACCATGCAGCCTGGGAGCGATCACGCCCACACGTTTCTAGTGAACATATGGCGAATTCCTCCAATGTCTTAGATAGGACTCAAATCATGTATACAGATCGGATCTTGTCCCCTTTTTACGAGGTTTCACAATCTGGGTCTTCCTTTCCTCTGTTTTTTGCGTAAGAATCAATGTCGTAACTGGTGGTGCTGTAATACTGGTTGCTTTCCTCAGCACTGAGATGGAGACTGTCCGATCACAGACTTTACGAACGAGGAACCTTAAGTCCAAGAAAGTTAGGTCGTAGTCACGAAGAGACTGGACCTTACCGTGGTGTGACGGTTTGCGCACCTCAGCGATCCATTGAGCTGTACTGGAGAGTGTCCCGCGACACTCACAGAGTCTCTCATACCAGGTTGGTCAATGGTTAGAGGTCTGACGAACACAGTCTCCTG
>NW_008751675.1:2872776-2874654 GCF_000715545.1 Opisthorchis viverrini
ATGAACTGACCAAAGTCATCCCGTCCTTTGGTATGCACTTTGCACCCACAAAGTGTAAGGTCATGCTTGTGGACGTGCAGTCACTGAACACGCCTGGAAGTTGTGGAGCGTTTTACGTATCTTGGAAGTTGTATTAGTTCTGACAGTAGTGTGACAGACGAGGTGAATGCATTGATTTTATGTCACAAATCTACCCGTAAGAGCTCACTACAAATGGTTGCCACAAGCAATTCTAGAACACTGTTTATGATCTTGATAACCATTCACGTAAGTTTCTTTACCATAAATCCTCTTTACTGTCACGAAAATTGCGCAGATGCGCACTCGACTTCGCATACTCACCTTGTGGGTGAAGTGTCCAATCAGAAAACTACCAATCCTTTCGATCTGCGGAGGTTTGACGCCCTGGGCCCGCATATCTTTCGTTGAGATACACTTTACAGATGATAACGGGCCTATCTCTATACGGATGCGGCCCTTGCTCGGCCTGGATTTTCTAATCGCACTGCCAACTGAATTGAGGGCTGTGACTAAGAAAACGTCAAGTTTGTGCTAAAGGTATTTTTGATTCACAAGGAAAACTAGATCAACAAGTTAGCATTCAAGAAGGCTTCCAAGGTTCGATTTTTGGTTTCGTCGTTGAGTACGGAATATATTTTTTGTTAGGATCCAGAGTTGTATTCTCAGAATGCTCAGCCATCCACTTCAGACGCCTTGGTGGTTTATCGACTGGGGATTCGTCCGTCATATGATGCAACCAGCGGTGCCTAAAGAAGTTCGACTAACAAAAATGGGCATACCATTCGGGTGGAACCTGTGATCCTTCATAGTCCCAACCAAAGCGATTGCCGTAGATAACCCATCGATCACGGCCTAGGATCGCCCAGAAATATGAAATAAAGCTAAATTTACCGAAAAAATATTTGTCATTCTGATAGTACTTGTTACCGAACTGATCCATGCCAACGTAAGTGCCCCACTTAAGCTCGTCGGTCCTACGATGCTCAAACGATAAAATTCAACGCACCTAAAAAGCACTCTCATGGAGTTTAACAATCCGCCATTTTGACGAATTATCATCCGCAATGTGGATAGCTTTTCCAGGAACGAAGACATTTCATTTGACCGCCTCTGAAATGACCCTTCTCTTGTGGGGTCAATAGCGCAACACAAAATGTTCGGATACCTGATCTAGGATTCGATATGGCTATAATAGGATCAGAAGGTTTGCATGCCTATAGGAAACAGAAGGTTCGTATTCCGAGATCGACTGACGTCATACCTACCTGGGATTATGTAGTTCCGCCAAAGCAAATAAACTATTCAGACTTAGGAAGCGAGGTGCTGAGTCGGCGTTTCGCAGATTTCACGGATTGATACACGGGATAGAGGCTGTATTCAAATTTTTTTGTTTTTTTTTATCTTGCCGATTAGGGGCTTTAGTCCCCCGGCAAGGCACAGTGGGGGGAAGAGTGTTTATCTGCTCTTCATGATCTAATCAATGGGTTGTGCGTTTGCCTATACGAAGTAGAAAAGGCATCCAAACTTAAAGTGCAATACGTCCTAGATACAGTGCGGACAGCCGTTGGTTAAGGATCACTGCAAGCACCAACCATGTTAAATGAGAGAAATCTTTGTCTGATATGTTCGCGCTCTGAACTTGAGGACCTTACAATGTCTCCAACGTGTATTTCACGGATTGATGCACAGGATCGAGGCTCTTTTCCAAGTTTCCAGGGCTGGTTTTGTTCTTGTCGTCAAACGGCTGTCGTTCGCCTGGAAGGCACAGGTTAAAAGGGTGAGGCACTGCTCTTTATGTTCTCAGCGTGGGGCAGTATGCTTGCCAGCGCGAGGATTCGCATAAACAAATGTCTAATA
>NW_008751675.1:2874969-2884196 GCF_000715545.1 Opisthorchis viverrini
CCGTGGGGGCGCGCGTGACACGCTCAATGAGAGTGACGTCTTTCGCGTGTCGTGAGTAGATGACTTGGTTGCCGTATCCAAGAAGCGGTCTGACGTAGGCCCCATAGAGTATTTGGAGGTCTATGTGAGTAATGTGGGACAACGCGCGCCGGATCATCCGTAAAATGGCGAATGCCTCTTGGGCCGATATCCCAGGGTGCCACGAGAAGAACAAGTTTGATACCCAGATCCTCATTCTCATGACGTGTTCTGGTTCTTTCTCACCATGCACGACAAAGGCCTCCGCTGGGTCTCTTCCAAATGACATATGGACGCACTTTCCGTCATTTAGAGGAATGTGCCGGTCCATTGCTATGTTCGAACAAAGTCGAAGACTGATTTACCAGGCCTCGTTCAAATAAGGCGTGTGTAAAAATCATAATCGGAAGCGATGACGGTCCAGAGAAGGAGTTCAAGCACCTTGAGATGTCCTTCATAATCAACGGAGCCGTAGCCAGAACCATCTTTGCAACAGATTCTTGGACGCGCTCAATGAGGGTCGCTTCCGTGTCGTGTCCTGAGAAGACAACGTGGTTGGCGTATTCCAGGGGAGGTCTGATTTAGCCCCACAAATTACGTGGAAGTACATATAAATAATATGGGCGAAGGCAGACCAAATGATCTAAAAGACGGTGAGTAACTTTTGAGGTGACGTTTCATGCTACAATGAGAAGAAACTGTTTTTCGTAGCCAAATGCCTAGGGCCTTCCTGGTCTTTTGGTCCATTCTACTAATGCATGACGAAGTAGTTCACTGAATCTCCCCCAAACGACATGCGGGCATGCTGAAAAGAAGACGGCAGTCCAGTGTCCACCGCTTTGCGGCGTCGACATCTAGTTGAAGGGTGCTAGCATTGAAAACATAAGATTTCAGGTCGTTTTCAAAATAGAGCATGGACTCGAAAAACGTCCGGGAGACCAGAAAAAGAAGTGACCCCTAGATAGGGCCTTCTGGAACCCAAACGAACAGCGATGCAGGCTGAAATCAGGTTGACGTTTGATGCACTGGGATGTCCTATTTGAGAGTAAGAGTTTGATTCAGCGAATAACTTCCCCCTCACTTTCATTTGGCTCAAGTATTGTTCGGTCATGCAAATCCATTGATGCAATCCGAAAATATGGCGTCAGCTATGCGCCCACCGCCTTTTGGCTCTCAATAATTTATGCTCAAATGAGGGCTTCGAGGGAGTCCATTCTGCGTCGGGGAATTCGCATTCTCGGTATAGCTATGAGTGCAGATTGCTCTCCTCAGAATGAGTTCTGCCGATTTGCACGACATACTGGTGGAGCCGCAGCCGCAGCTGAGTATATGGTACAGTACAGGTTCCAGCGTGTTGGAGTGTCAGTCATAGACAGGGGACGATGATGAATTTGTCTTGGGCGTGCAAAATCAGGTGCGGTCCTGGTTGTTGGGCCGCACCTGATTTTCACTGTAATCCTGATGAGGCGGTTGTCCGCGTACACAACCATCACGCTACAAACCTTTCCGCCTGGAGCGTTATTCCTTGACGTTCAACCATTTTAGTAGGGCTCGCAGAGGGTGACAGAAGAGTTGCGATAAATATATCCACCGTAGCTATTCTCTCGTTTAGATGAAATAGACGACAACAGTCGGAACAGTTAGGTGACCAATTTGTGACCGGTTTGTGCTTTTTGGGATGAGGTTTCGAACACTTTAAGCAAGTTTAGTATTTTTGAGGCCGAGTACCCGGAAGGTTTTGAGTGCATCCGCACATGAGATAATACTGTGCAATTACGGCTGTACGAGAATACCACCATCAATGTGGCAGCTTCATTGAGTAGGTAACGCAACTGGTGTCATCAGCCACACCGACCACTCAGTGGTAAGTTGACCAACTCCTTTCGTATATTTCAGGATTAATCAGGCTCACTGAATACTACGAACCAGGGAAGTCGAAGCTCTCAGTAATCATCAGAACGGAAAGCTGAACTCAGCATTTGGGCCATCGACTTCACCCAGCTGGGGTGCGTGGTTCCTCGTCAGTGATCCAGGTCCATTTAGCAGTTCATTACGGTCGACCAGAGTTTCATCTATTCACTTAGCTAGGCGTCGTCTACCCCAAGTAGCGCGCAAGTCACACAGGCGGGCCAGCCAATGGCTTGAGTTTTTTCTTGGTTAACGGTGGGCTTGATAGTTACCGTTGTGATCAGGGGTGATCGATACACACATGTTACATCAGATCACGTGACGTTTCACTTGTGCCGATTACTGCTTGGCTTTTATTTGGCAGCACTTGTATTGAAGTACTTTTTCTGCGGGTGATCAGGGTTTGGATGTTTTCAGGATGCTATCAGCCCCTTTTTCATAATCGGCTAGACCTACATATATGGGTCACAGAAAATTCACGGCAAAATGGTCTCTTTTACTCTTTTGATGGAATTCTCTGTGTATCACCTGTATACTAAAGGCATTATGCTTTTTCCTGACAAAGTACAAATAGTGGAACTCTGAAGAGGGTTTCTATCACATTGATTACTCTGAATATCGTCATTCGAAGTGCCAAGACGGGCTTCATTACCTCTCTACCCGGGTGGGCGACACCAGATACTAAGAAAGGTACAGAAAGGAGCCTTCATACCTTTTATCAACCATCGTATTGTAATAACCATGTGTTCAGTCCTGAAGTCAGAATGCATATTAGCCGAAGCACGACAGGGGTGTTGCAATGTGGAAATGGCGGAGAACACCACAAACGAGTAGGCAAAATCCAGGGGCATGTTTATTGCGTGATGTGCGATTATTAATTGCGGAAAACAAAAAACTAGAACAATGAAGAGGAGGTTGAGGTTGATCAGTGATGCAGACAGTTCAAGTAAACTAAAACTGAAAGCCGTTGCCGATTGTGGGCGAACTTGGAGAGTTGAGTTAATGGTCAGGGACACGGAAAGCGTAAGCGGAGATCATGTGTTCGATAAATTCGCAGCGCATAACAGTGGCAATCTGCATCTCAGAAGTATGGTGTGCAACAAAACTGAACATATTAACTGGTATCGATATTGGAGGGTAGTCGAGTGTATAATAATAATAGTGTTTATTCACAACTGGTGGATGGCACAAGGTCAGGCATGATCATGCACGAACAGTCAAAATAAAAGCACAACTGTCGGGGTTTGTGGGTACTGGGGATTGTATGGAAAAGGGACAGCGTCCTAGGCACTAGTCTTCATATTCCTATTTTCCGTCCTTTGTCTACTATGTGAGTATACAGTCCGTTCTCCAGCCGTGCACCACAATGCTCATTAGAGCCAAAAACCCGAAATTATTGTTTCTTCATCTTATTTTCCATGAGGCTTGGCTTCCCTGAACACAAAATGAAGGTTTTCTTAGGATCCATCTCCAAGCCCTTTACAGCCTCCGACTCTTTCAAAGTTATCTTCAGTTCCGCCGCCGCCACCTTTATCTGTGGCTGTTGTTTCCATTCCAAACCTATCGCAACTGCGTGTGCCAAGGTAGAGGGCTTCTGTTTACTTCCGCATGGGTCAATTCCTCTTTTCAGAAAAAATGTACCACTGGCCCCTCTGTTGCCAGTTACCCTTTCTCACTCTCTTGCAGTTCTCACTATAATACCTTATCTCAAACCTTCTCAGCTAAGTTTAGCTAGTTGCACTGCCCCATACTCCGTGGTGTTGAAAGTACTCACCTGCCATCCTCAAGTTTCCCTTTAAGTAGCCCTCCAAGAGTCCCCACCATACTGTTTTTTCTACCCTTATTTCGACCTTCCTCCAGGCCATCCAGCTCGAAAGACCTTACTGCCGTTTTTCTGTCCAGCTGCCATCTTTGGGACAATCCTCTGGTGCCGTTGAAGCGGCCGTAATATATTGCTCCGCCTAGTCTGGCCTATAATTCATTATTCACAGACTTTGTATCCGCTCGCGATGCAAACAGCGACTATACGAATGTCCGTGACATCCACAAGTTTCTACAACGTCCACGAGTATAGGCTTTATCACCCTATTACCACGCATTCTTAACTTGTCCCGCCTCGTCTACCAGTTTATGATTTCCAGGTTTCCTCATCTACACTCCATTCTATATCAGCCTCCCGTTTTACTAGACTCTCCCCTTCCTCTGATCCGTACTGCGCTGTCTTCGTCGTTCCACCCATGGCATTTCCGCTTTTGCTCAAATTTCTTAACATCCAGTCCACACACACTATAGCTCGCTCAACCATCATTTGTATCACAAAAGTATGGCGCTGTTCCTTGCACAGGATGCCTATATATCTCTTTCGGCATGAACTACCTCCGGTTCAGATAAATCCCATCACCAAGGCAATAGTGACTGAGATACATACATCAGAACCTGAATGGAAGTCTCGCGAACTGAGGGCCCAGTGTAGACCAAAGACACGGACTCTGTTCATTTGTCCCCCAGTATACCCCTCTTTGATCGTTGGATGCTTTTTATGCTTTCTGTAAACAAGTAAACAACGATCTACGTATTACACATACGCCGAAGCTTTCTCATCCATTTGAGCTGATTATCTGTTATCCCACTATAACTTGGACATACGAATCTGGCATATAAAATCCGTATATTCTGGATCAGCTAAACGCTGGCTGCATCTCCCCACTTGACAGGCTTTACACATGCCACCTTTACACCGTGAAAACCGAATTGCCAACGACGGCTTATGTCTCACCAATACTGTGGACACAAATTCTCTCGTGGCGACCATCGAGCTAACATTTGCGGTTGATTTCATCCTTCTCCCTCCTCTACTCCAGTGAAAGATTTTTCTGTTTTTGCTGCTTTCACAAAGCCAGACGCATTTCTGTACCAAATGGCAAAGTTAAAAAACTTCCTAGGACTTTTTAGAAACGCCACGATGTTCCCTTCTTATACGAATAAACAGATCCATAAGTGAATTAGCCCCTGGCGAACTAGCTCTTGAAATTCGAGACGGGACTGCCTCCGCTGTCCGGTCTCACCTATCAAAGATGATGGGTCACCCCTTAGGCAGTTGGTTTGTTATTTTTTGCTGTTCTGTTTGTTGTGACGTTTAGCAGAAGGCCTCATGGATACTCATGGAGACTCAGATTTACTCCATTCCATTTGCACCTTTTGATGACATATTTCGCGTAGCGTTTTGTTCAAGTGAGTTAAATTTTAAGGTCATGGGCTATCACCGGCTCGCCTTTTGTTGCCGGTTTACGTTAGATAAGGCACGAGACCGCACTTTGGCATATTTTGGCGTTCTTCGGTGTTCACTTAACATAAAAAACCTCTAAAGAATGTTCGATACAAATTTGACGCTGGAAGATCGGTTATTGATTTTTTGCTTTATGCTGCTCAGATTAAACAAATGAGGTGGTTTGGTTCCGTGAACCTGGTCACAACACGTTTTCCCATGGAGCTCAACTTTCAATAATGCAATAATAATAATGCTTATTCCCAACTTGTGGGTGGCATACCGTCTGGCATGATCATAGTTTTACGATCAGAATGAAGCAAGACTGGGGGATTTGTGTGGGTGCGGATTGCACAAAAAGAGGACACTGTCATAAACCGTGTTGAATATCCGACGAAATAACAATAATAGGTTTCTTTCTCAACTTGTTGGGAACAATGGGCATGAGGTCCGACTAGTTCAAAGACGGCCAGGTGGCATGAACTAAAACTGAAAACCACTGCTGGCCATGAGTGGCCTTGGGTGGTTAGGTAAATGGCCGGAGTCACAACGAGCAAACGTGGAGATGGAGATGGAGTAATTCGAGTAAGGAGAAAGTGGCATGTGTTATCTCAAGAATGTGGTCTAATCTGAAAATAAGTAGACTCACTGGTTGCACTGTTGTAGGGAAGTAAGGTGCAAAGAATAGGTTGGATGGAGACAAGGCGCTAATACATAGGGCGACCCTAACACCCTATACAGGTTTGAACTTGTGAAAGAGGCGGGCCGAAATTGAAGCAGAAAACAAGGTTGATCATATCCGGACGAAAGTTTCATCGGGGGCGAACGGACTCGTCTCAAAGACGGTTGGGGCCAGGTTAAAAATTTGCTCGTAGTTGCAATTACAGGTTCGAGTGGGCGAGAGGTTGCGGTCGACATTCTGAAGCAAATAGTTGCGGGGGTGCTTTCACGTTGGGCTTGACGGTGCCACGCCATCATTGCACTGACATGCTTTGGTTTATGGACAGCCCCGTAATGGTCGTCAAGGACGCCTCAATCGGATGGGGATACGCATTTCTGTGACAGCTGGATCTGGGTTGGACGTGGAGGTTGACATGGAGAGTCAGGCATATGTAGAGTCATGGATAATTTCCCTTCCGTCGGAGTACCATGTAGACCAGGGACCAACTAGTGTGAATGAACAACAGTTCTATGGGGCATTTGGTCAACCTCAGTTGATGATTAAAGCTTGGGAAGTGGGGCAACGAGGAGGAAATAGAATGAAAGGACTAGCGTGTGACGAGTGCCAGGAGGCGTAAAATACTGTATTGTGCTATGGTAAAAAGTGTTTGAAAAGCCACTACAGGCAGTTTCAAAGTGGTTTGGCAACACTGATCTAGAAGATAGTACTTTGCAAGGGAAGTAAAGTCTGTGATTAGGGGTACGGTGGACAACAACATACAAACTAGGAATGCGAGTGGCTTCCTAATATTACATGGTGCGCATAAAGCGGTACTAATCCATCTTGAAAGCTAGGTCAGTCTAGGTGAATCAGTGGTCAAAATTATGAAGGGCGCAAGGCGCGGGTTGCATGGGCATGTTGCATGGTTGAACCTTAGTACGTTGCAGTTGCAGCCTAAGGTATTTGGCGTAGGCCTTAAAAAACCAACTTCACCGGAGCTGAAATTCGGTGTCGAATAAAGGAGCCTCGAGTAGCATACGAAGCTACTCGATCTGATTATGCGATGGTTCCAAGTGATGACGAGAACGTCGGAACCATTGCCGCATAGTATCATTATCGGAAAGAAAAGGTGGAGTGAATTAAAGATGTAGTGCCTCAAATGAGCAGCTTTGATATCAAACGCACGCCACCTTATTGGACCTTTGCAGCGGATACCAGCATGGATACACTTTTGAAGACGCACGAAGCCCGGGAACTCTAGAAACCAAGTTCAGACCACCGGATCCTACGGCTGCATTTTATACGCTCCTCTTTTGTTTTCACTTTGCTGCAGCTGATGATGCATAAAAGTCACATACACTTGGCATCGCAACTTTAGTGTGCAACTGCTCCTTCAATGTAACAACAATAATGTATAGTTCAAGCTGGTTGGTGGCATACCGTTAGCCATGACAACTGTGGTGCATCCAGAAGAAAAACCCAAGTGGTGAGGTTCGTCGGTGCTCAGAATAACGCGGAAACGGAGTAGTCAAACAGATAATAGGCATTATCCGACACGGACCCAGCCACACCTACACGATCTAAATGCGGAGGATATTGGGGACATAGAAACACGAATATTGAGTTTCTTCTGTTTTGTGAAGAACATATCAGGATGATTCAATATAGAGTCGTCAAATTTGTGAAATGTTTCCGTTTTTCAATCTATTAACAGAGCACACACCAGTAATTGTCGAATTTCATTGCTCTAACAAAACATTTGTGAGATAAATCTTGATATTTTACGCGCACTTCCTTTTTTACGTCTAGTACTCAATATGGCATCAATCTATACCGATTACTCTCAGCAGCCATTGACAGACCACAACAGATGTGGCGAAATGGCTGCCCGTCGAACGTCAAACGCGGTATGCGATGCCACACATGTAAGGCCTGGTGGCACTCTAAATGCACCGGTTTACAGGACGACCAGATAAGCCGACTAGTTAACTCTCCTGACCCGTTTGTCTGCGCCAGCTGCCTCCACGGTAAGGTTGCAATGCATACCGCAGCCAAGAGTGAAGCCCCCAAGAACGGTACCCACTCCCCACTGCAGATTCAGAAAGGCCGATGTCAGTGTTCCGCTTTGATCGTGATACTCGATGCGAAATTGGAGCGTCCTTCAAAGGCACTGGAGGACTCAGACACTAAAAATGCAGCAACTTGGATGAAAGTTGACAAGGAACTTTCTTCGCTAAACGAGTACCTTGTGCTATCCATACCGGGACCTCTGGCTGCGAGGGAAGTAATGCAACTCCCTGACGTGGCTATAAAGACCGCCACAGCGTCTTTGGTGGACAGGCACCTAAGGGAAAGTAGATCGATAATCTTGGGGTCATTCTCCGGAAAAATCACGCCAGCAAAGCAGGCACAATAAATCCTTAGGAATATCCTCACCAAGCCTGAGCAATCGCTCCACGCAGAATGGTTACCCCAAAAGGGAAGCCAGCGGACGCTTGAACTTCTCCTCATTCCTTCTTCCCCATCTGACGTACAGAAGATGTTGGAGCGGACTGGCAGCATTCATAAGGCCAACCCAATGGTCAGGCGTCTATCTGAGGATCGCCATCTAGACGCACGAAAGCTCGGTCGCAACGGGTCAGGGGGGAGACACGAAACAGGCTTCCGCTGGACACCAATTCAGCCGACCCTAAACTCATAACGAAGCCGATTGTGGTCATCTCCCGCTGTTCTCCAGAAAGCAGACCGACGAAACCAGTTGCGCTTCCGGACAGCAGTTTGTATTTGACCACCACAGGCCTCTAGCCCACCAAAGGCGGGGATACTCTGGAGGAGGCAAACCTCACATGCAAGCAGCGCCCAAAGTACGTGGAGCTATCAACGCTCATCTCCGTAACAGACAACAAAGCTGCAGCCATGCACTCCTCAACAAAGCCACAGCCTCTAAACTGTACTGAGTCACATATGCGGCGACAAGCATCGAAGCCAATCTTCAGCTCCACTCTGTCAAAAGCGGCCTCTCTGCTTGTGGACACAGCCGTCGCCCAGGACCCCGACAACCTAAGTGTTGGGGATGTCAGTATCCCCAAAAACTGCTTATCTTCCGAGTTATTGCCAATTTATTTTCAAAATTTTTTGAATTTTTAAATTTCGCGCCTTTTCCGCCATGTCGCACCTCAATCCGTAAAGGCCGCGCTCATTTCCTATTGGCCAGCTATACTTTGTGTGCATTAACTGACTTTTCGCTCCCCGAGGTCGCTCGAAATATATATATACGACGTTGCTCCCACTGTAATTCGCCTTTGGTTGAGGCAGTAAAAGCCCTCTTCTGAAGGTCTGGTCTTCTTCTCTGTCTGCGCTAGGAGTGGTTGGGCT
>NW_008751675.1:2885842-2887469 GCF_000715545.1 Opisthorchis viverrini
CTCCTGACCCGTTTGTCTGCGCCAGCTGCCTCCACGGTAAGGTTGCAATGCATAACGCAGCCAAGAGTGAAGCCCCCAAGAACGGTACCCACTCCCCACTGCAGATTCAGAAAGGCCGATGTCAGTGTTCCGCTTTGATCGTGATACTCGACGCGAAATTGGAGCGTCCTTCAAAGGCACTGGAGCAGCAACTTGGATGAAAGTTGACAAGGAACTTTCTTCGCTAAACGAGTACCTTGTGCTATCCATACCGGGACCTCTGGCTGCGAAGGAAGTAATACAACTCCCTGACGTGGCTATAAAGACCGCCACAGCGTCTTTGGTGGACAGGCGCCTAAGGGAAAGTAGATCGATAATCTTGGGGTCATTCTCCGGAAAAATCACGCCACCAAAGCAGGCACAATAAATCCTTAGGAATATCCTCACCAAGCCTGAGCAATCGCTCCGCGCAGAATGGTTACGCCAAAAGGGAAGCCAGCGGACGCTTGAACTTCTCCTCATTCCTTCTTCCCCATCTGACGTACAGAAGATGTTGGAGCGGACTGGCAGCATTCATAAGGCCAACCCAATGGTCAGGCGTCTATCTGAGGATCGCCATCTAGACGCACGAAAGCTCGGTCGCAACGGGTCAGGGGGGAGACACGAAACAGGCTTCCGCTGGACACCAATTCAGCCGACCCTAAACTCATAACGAAGCCGATTGTGGTCATCTCCCGCTGTTCTCCAGAAAGCAGACCGACGAAACCAGTTGCGCTTCCGGACAGCAGTTTGTATTTGACCACCACAGGCCTCTAGCCCACCAAAGGCGGGGATACTCTGGAGGAGGCAAACCTCACATGCAAGCAGCGCCCAAAGTACGTGGAGCTATCAACGCTCATCTCCGTAACAGACAACAAAGCTGCAGCCATGCACTCCTCAACAAAGCCACAGCCTCTAAACTGTACTGAGTCACATATGCGGCGACAAGCATCGAAGCCAATCTTCAGCTCCACTCTGTCAAAAGCGGCCTCTCTGCTTGTGGACACAGCCGTCGCCCAGGACCCCGACAACCTAAGCCATAAGCATGACTACGGCCATTCGGAAAATCTCTCGTACATCCAATTGGTCATGCTGATCGCCGGCAGATCGATGGTCCACACAAACACGAAAGGAGAGCGACTGCAGCCAAACAAGTCACATGAAATTCATCAGATTAGAAGGCTGCTGGTTTGCTTCAAGGTGAAATCCCCCGCGAAAACGAGCCTCTTGGGAGTGCCGCCAAAATCATTACTTCTTGGTGCCGCCACCCAGCGCCCAGGGCCACACAGAGACACTTTCCCGGCCAAACCGCGCCAAAACACCCTAGAATCCAGGAAGGCGAAAGCTTGCCGCAACTCTTCGATCAACAGCAAATCTGGTCGCCAAATTAAGGGTGCTGAAAGAGCTACAAACAGCAACGGCCGAAATTTTCGCCCACGCGGGAGAAGACCTCGTCCCCCAAAGCCAAAAGGCCCGAGCAAACCGGGCTCCCACGGAACGAGAAAACCTCGCAAGCGAAAAGCACCCCCAGAAACCACAATGGCCGGAAGCAAACATCGCCCCAGAGGCTCCCTTGGAGCCTTGGACTCAGACTCAAACCTGGTGCACA
>NW_008751675.1:2891111-2893263 GCF_000715545.1 Opisthorchis viverrini
TTTCGCGCCTTTTCCGCCATGTCGCACCTCCATCCGTAAAGGCCGCGCTCATTTCCTATTGGCCAGCTATACTTTGTGTGCATTAACTGACTTTTCGCTCCCCGAGGTCGCTCGAAATATATATATACGACGTTGCTCCCACTGTAATTCGCCTTTGGTTGAGGCAGTAAAAGCCCTCTTCTGAAGGTCTGGTCTTCTTCTCTGTCTGCGCTAGGAGTGGTTGGGCTCGCGTCATAGCTGGGGAGTTGTGCGCTCGTTCTCAGGTCGCGTATATCCGTTGATCGTACCCGATTCCGTCACGTATCACTAAGACATAAGCACGATTACAGCCATCCGAAAAATCCCTCGTACATCCAGTTGGCCACGCTGATCGCCGGCGGATCGGCTATCCACACAAACGCGAGAAAAGAGTGACTGTAGCCAAACGGGCCACATAAAATTCGCCGGATTAGAAAACTACTGGCTGGCTTCAGGGTGCAGTCCTCCCCAAAAACGAATCTCTTGGGAGCGACTCCAAAATCATTACTTCTTGGTGCCGCCACCTAGCTCCCAGGGCCTCACAAAGGCAAATTCCAGCCAAACAACGGTCGAAATTTTCGCCCACGGGGAAATAGACCTCGCCCCCCAAAGCAAAAAGCCTCCGGCGAACCGGGCCTCCATGGAACGAAAAAAACCTCGCAACCGAAAAGCATCCTGGTCACTCAACTTTCGGCTGCTTACCCTCGGAGGCAGCAGAGACGGTGTTGAAATGCTTGCCTCAGCCTTTTCAACAAACTGGGCGATGTTAAGCAGTCAGCTCACTTTGAATAACCGTCCATAATCGCACTCACAGAGACCTGGCTCACACCAGATGTCTCTCACGCGGAGATCTCGATAGACGGTTACGCTATTTCTCGAGCGGACTCAAAATGAGGGCGGACAGGTGGGGTTGCTCTGTACTTACATGCGGCCCTACCAATCCCAATTGTCCTCTCTGACACCACCCCTGCAACCTTTTGCGATCACCTTTTGGTCCAAATCCCGCTGCGCGGGTGTGGTCCACCGTAGCCCCTCGATTCCACCTGAAGATGACCAATTCCTCATACAAACACTTGAGCAACTCTCCTTCAACTGCCAATTCGATCATCTCCTGCTAGTAGGTGACTTCAACGCCCGGAAGGTGTCCTGGAAGAAACTCCAGCACGTCGAATCAGGCGAAATTTTTGCTGCGGCGCTGATTGAAGACCTTTAGCGAAGCGCTTGGACTCAAAATGTCGTTGCACCCACCAGATACCGCGCAGTCTGACTAACATCAATCCTGGATTTTGCCATCACCAACGAAAGGCACCTCGTTGATCAGGTAACAATTAACGCTTCACTGGGACATAGCAACCACTGTCTGCTGACATTTGATTTCATCTGCTATTAGCCCAGAAACCCCGAGACTTCTGCCGTGCAGGATGACGCAACGTTCGTCCCAAAAAACCAGCACGCACTCGAATGAACCGCAGGCTGCCAAAAGGATTCGGAGAATTCTGGAAAAAAATCCCAGATCTTTTACAAAAAGTTGATACAGGGGATACATAAGATGAGCGGAACTGCTGTAAATCAGAAATCCGCAAATGGAAGAAACGAAAACAAGCAACCATCTTGGACCTCGTTAGCAAAACAAAAACGTCCTGTTCAAACACATGAGACATCGCCGCAGAAACAAGCCATCCACGTTCTCCTTGAGGGACAGAAACGGAGAACCCACGAATGACCCAACAATGGTATCTGAGGTTTACAGAGAACACTGTGCATGCCCATACTCAGCCCCAGGGTCTTCGTCACATCCACTATTGTCAAAGCGGAACTATGAACAGCCCCTAACCGACTTGGTCTTCACGGTGGAAGACATACGGCAACTCTAGCGCCAGATCAATCCATTCTGAGCTTTGGGGCCCGACGAGGTCCATCTAAGGATCTTGAAAGAAACGTCCTCCACAATGGAAAATCATCTACACCTAGCGTTTCGCCAGTCGCTTGACGAAGGCCGCCTTCCCCCTGCTTGGAAGGAAGTGATTGTCACGCCAATCCACAAAATTGGTGACCGACAATCGTCCGGCAGCTATAGGCCTATAAGCCTCACTAGCGTGCCGTGCAAGGTGATGGAACGCATTCTGAAGCGAGC
>NW_008751675.1:2894688-2920737 GCF_000715545.1 Opisthorchis viverrini
TGGAGGTTTACCACAGTTATGGCGGTGACACCAGGTGGTTAAACAAGACAGAATAAGGATGGACTTGCACTCAGTAGTGTAGTCATCAAAGTCACGCTAAGACTGCCAATATATCTATACTACCCGAGACAGGACAGTTCACTTTATGTAGGCTAGGGGTATGAATGATGAGGGCAACCAAACACGTAACGACTGGCAGGGGTGTTAATTCTGAGATTGTGGACTAGATTTCCTGGGGGTTATTATTGACTGAACATATAAGTATGCTACCTGAGACAGGACAGCTCACTGTATACAGTCTAAGAGGCGGTATGATGAGGGCAACCAAACACGTAACGACTGGCAGGGGTGTTAATTCTGAGATTGTGGACTAGATTTCCTGGGGGTTATTAGTGATTGACTGAAAACAAAGACACTGACACGCTTTCTCGGCCTGTCTGTGCAAACACTACTAATCAGGTGGATCTAGAACGCTTACAAGCAAGTCTGTTCTATCCTAAAGCAACACACATGATGAATTTTTTGTGTCGAGAATTTCCCATTAATTCCAGAGGCCAGTTGTTCAATGTCATATGTGTTTGAATTTGAAACCGCGTTTCTTCCAGCCATGTTGTGGTACGTTGGCGCTCTGGGTGTGACACAATTAGCTTGATAATTAGAAGGCGTCAAACACTGACCGCTGTTTGTTTTATGAGAGCGATAGGTGCACCTTGATAAAAAAATAACCAAGGCCAACATGAAGTAAGTTAGCGGATTTGTCATTTGAAAACAATTGTTGAGAGTTACTGAGTTAGGTGAAGTCACGGACGCGGTGTAAATTCTACACGTGTTGCATACTCATCCGTCGAGGCTAGTGGAGCTTGGTTGATTCCTTTGCCTGTAAACGAATGTGTGTGTGCTAGACAGAGTTGCATACCGACTGGTTTGACAGTTGCAAGGGATTGGATGTAAACTCACCTGATATGGTTAAAGGTTGTAAGCCTGATGGGTGAAGTTGACGGTAGCCGCGTAAAAATAGGTAGGAAACATTTGTGTACATGTTGTCGGTTAAGTTTGCAGGTGGGACGGGTATAGTCATGTGAATTAGGCGTTTGTGATGAGTGATCTAGTGAGTGCGGACGCAGCAAGCACAGCATCGTTCAAAGGAGCAAGGGAATGACCCCTAGAGGTGCACCCATTAAAGCTGCACATACGTTTGTATGTCTAGATGTGGGCTTGAAAGTACCACTACCTTCTACGACTCGAAATAGATATCTGCTTTCGGTCATTGACGACTATTTCCGTTTTCCGTTCGTCTACCCGTGTCCAAGTACATTTTCGTCTACGTAATGTCACGTCTCGTGCCGCTCTTTGCTACATTACGTCTGCCTTGCTTTGTGTATTCGGATCGTGGTTCATCATTCACTTCGGATGAGCTTAGGTGTTTTTTCATTCAAAAAGGTACTGTCGCCAGTCGGACCACTCCATACATCCTGTAATGGTTAATGGTCCAATGGAGTCTCTAGTGAACAGATCAAATTACTGATGTGAGCCAGATACAAAATCACAAGGATAAAACCCAAGTAAATCTTGACTCACAGTTCAAAATAGGAGATTCCGTTGTTTTGTATTCCGTTGAACTACCACACCAAGAAAAGTTCCATCTTCCTGGTATTCCTAATCTCCGGTGATCGCAATACTAATCCACAAGTGCGAACATATTAGTCCAGTTTTTGTAGCTAAATGCTGTTCACGTTTAGTTAGTAGTAGTCAATTATAGACAATCGGCAGTCACAAAAGCAATCACTCAGAAAAAGTCTCAAAGTCACGTTGGACCTAAGAGGCGGGTGGTTGTGGTTGTATTTCAGTGAAACACACTTTTGTACAGCGGTGATATTGATGGGGGGAAGGACGATGATATTGAGCATGAAAAAGAGCAGTTTACAAGTGCTACAATCCCAGGGGTAACGGTCTGACAAAATGATTAAATGGAGCGTTGGGGAAGGCTATTACGCTTCCATTACGACAAAAAGGTTTTCAAATCAGTTGTTGGGTGTTTTGACCTGTTGAACGGTCGTGCAACTGTGCGTCGGAACTTGGCTTTATGCTCCGCCCACTATGGTATATCAGAAGACGGAGTATCACCACACAGCCATCTCTAAAGACAGAAGAAGAAAAATGTAGTTCTATTTATAGGGTAATCACAGAGCCTTGCGCAAGGTAGTGCTAGAATCTTCGTAAGGGGGCGAGAAAGGTCGAACTAAAGATACTCGATACAGATTGGATGGTATTCTGACCAATTACGGCATGCCCTGGTTTTTTCCGTAGCCTGCGTGTGATACGAGTCCAAGTGATGCGGTGGTCAGGTCTTAGGGACGACCGGCCTGCGGACATTGGGAAACGACTGACGCTATTACCACAACCTCGTTCAGGTCTTAGGGACGACCGGCCTGCGGACGTTGGGAAACGACTGATGCTGTTACCACAACCTCGTGAGCATCCTATTGTGGGTTTGTCCCATACGGATTGAACCTGCACGATAAATACTTCATTTGCAACTGTATAGTTACACATAATCATTGGATGGCTCATTAGGTATCACTGGTTTGTGTCACCAAAACTTGAACTACATGCATGTATAAACCGTGGCAGTCGCCAGGGATTATATTTTTAGAAACGTTACACTTTAGGCAAAGACGGAGTGCAACTTGAACAAACAGTGAAAGACGCTGTTGTGGTGCAAAAACCAAAGTAAGGTTATATTTGCTATTAAAATCATACGAAGCCTTTCATGAACTCTTCATAGGCCACAAAAATGAAAAATGAAAAGTTGTGTTAATAGTGATGTTCGCAATGGACACATCATTGCCACAGTGGTTGCTTTCGTTAGGAATAGTTTTGATGCAATGAAATACATGATCTTCAAAGTATTACCCTGTCGTCGAAGGGGTTGAGCTCCCGGAGTGGAACCCTGAGTACATAAATGCCACTCAGCATGGGAGAAACTGTCTCCCTACGTTACCTGGCACCTTCCGCAGCTCCCGAATGCCCGAAAGCCATCCGCAGTCGCACCACAGTACTGATTTGTCTATTAATCCGGAATTATCTGACTCCTCTACTTCGGAAACTGAAGAGTTCTGAACACCTGTTGGTTGTACAACGGCGGACACGACCGTGCTTCTTGTGCAACAGAGAGGTCTGACATTATTCAACTATAAGACGAACTCCCGGCATTTATCCCAGCACGGGTGGGTGAATCTTTAATGTTTGCTTTGCTTCGTCAAAACGTTTTATCTAAATCACTTTCTCATTTCATCTGGCAGTGTCAAATTTGGATGAACAAAGCCTAACATTTGGACCGTCAGTCATTTCCGTTATTACACTGATTGCCATCGTGCTTTATTCCTCGTCCTCCACGACACGCGACCAGTTTCATGCCAATCAGCCGTGTCGTGGTGTCACCAGCTGGGTCACCTTGCTGCATAGAGCGGGGCGATGACATACTACCGCTGACGCCTCCCTTCTCAAACTTTCACGTATTTTCTCTACCCTATCCCAATTCAAATACTATCCCCGAAAGTCCCATTACTAGGACTGACCGGTTCTTTCGTCGTGCACCGTCCTCAACGACGGCTTCTGAATATCAGACTCTAGACACTTCAAAGTCTATTTTCAAACACCGAATGCCTGTTTACTTAGCTACCTTTAGTGTTCGTACACTGAAGCAAACAGGACGACAAGCGACTCTTGCTTGTGCACTAAATTCCCTCCGCATTGATGTATATGGTCTATGAAAAAGACTACCAGGGGCAAGTACTGTAACTTGACTGGTTGTCTCCTCGCTCTCTTCCATGTTTCGGCTGCGCAGCTCTGGTGATGCAGAGTCTGCTGCAGCTGGATATACCGGGGTGTATTGAGCAACCTAGCGGAGGAGTCTGATTGATCGGATGTCCATTGATAGTCACCGCTGCATGGTTCGTTTGGCAAAATCTCTAATAGAATCTCGATAAAGTGAGGACCATCGCACCCTATTAATTGTGTTTGCCAAAGATGATTTCTATGACGCCCTAGGTGGGCTAACAGCTAAGACATTGTTATGGTTAGTGGTGACATGAATGCCCAGGTAAGTACACAATGAACTGCCGTGGTGGTCGTCTTGTGTTGCATACGGAAATCATCTACTTCAGATGTGTGCCAATCACAGACTGTTCCTTTGCAGCACCAAATTCCGGGACAGCGAAAATAGCTTGACCACGTGGTGCCCACCCATGAACCACTCTCAAATACAAGTAGACCCCATCACCGTATATTACCTGAAGCGGGAGTCGATCGCTACTTGGCACTCCTTCAGGGAAACTTGTATGGGTTCCGGGCACGCGCTTGTGCGCTACTGCTCCTCATTGCGCTTTTCAGATCTACACAAAACGCGCATTCCACGTTTAGCCTTTGAAAAACTAATGGCGAATAACTGTTGAGACGAACTGCTTTTATGCACCACTAGCTTCCGAAATAAACATGGCCGTCCAGCCACTTGCTGTGCTCCAACAGCGTGCAAACCACAGACCAAAAGTGATCACATCAACATCAGTTATCGATAGTGCGGATCGATAACTGACCGTGTGGGTTGCGATACTGAATTCGTTCACAATCGCTTCTCTCTCCTCTTTCCATGGTCACGTAAGGAGAGGAAAACTACCTTAGCAACTGAGAGGCTGGCTGACCTCGAAGTTAAATGCGCTCGCTGGAGCCTTGCTCTGAATCCACTTTCAATTGTTTCATCGTCTAATATCGATTTGTACTCACCATATCCATGCAGTGCTGTCAGTCGTGCTACTAGATCCGCTCAAGCACGGGATATCAGAAAGAGCAGGTACTGACAACGTGAACGCCATTCACATCGGCTAGCCGCCACATCGTTCAGTGTTTCCATCCAAGCAGAGGTTGGGTCACATATCCTGTGCTGGGGGGCGGACAGCACTCAGACTTGCGTAACGGTCTTCATCCGATTCTGCCGCTTCACATTTGTCCACCACTAGGTTTCGGCACTCCCAACTGGGTACGGAAAGCAATACTCTTTGCGAAAGACGGTAGCTTAGCGTGCTTAGCGCATGGTTCATTCACTGTGGCTTGCACTCCCTGGGCGAACTACCTTCTGCTTCGGCAATGACCAGCCTCCTGATTACCCCACGGCGAATTCGCTGATTTCAGCTGATTCCATCTACAGTTCTGTGACATCGTTGGTTAAATTACTTGGAGATGTCTCAGATTCCCACACTGAGCTGGCCGAATCTCAAAGCCGTACATAATGGAGTCTGATACACGCGTCCTTTGCCACTCAGCGATACGCCTTCTGATGCCACAAGTGGTGAACACTGGCAAACGCAACTCTGGTTTTCGAGGTTCTTGTGTTGACTCCATCTGTCACACTGCCGCCAAAGCTAATGAAACTCGCGGAATACGTATAGTGTTCCACAAATTCCAGTGTCTCTCCCTGAATTTTTACAAGCATGTTCGAAGACTGCACATGTTTGAAGGGTGGATGACTTTGCGCTTTGTAGGTTCGAAGACACGTCGGATGATTAGTTATATTTTCTGTAATGCATGCGCTTCCTGCTTCTCGCCGAAAATAAGGACGATGTTGTCTGAATAACCTCAGTTGACAAGCTTCTCGCTCGAATTTTTGAAGACCTAATATTCCCCTTAGTTCTTCACCAATAACGAAATTAGGCTAATATGAAAAGAGGGTACGTCTTTGTCGGACACCATTGCTTGTAAGAAAGCTTTTGTATGGCTCCTTGTGCACTATCACGCGTCCGCAAGTGTGAGTACCAGGAACATATGATATTCACATTATATTCGTGAAATCACCATCATATCAACATCAGTGTTCAAAACTGATGCTTCGCTTCCGTACAACCGTAGTTTATTTGAATCGTTGTAAAGAAGAAGATTAAAGTGGTTGGGGAAAAGATTCGTTGGTAGTCTATCGCAATCGTTCAGAAGTGCATACACCTGCATACACCCAGGATAGTCACAGACACCAGGAACGCCACTGATATGGAGTAGTAGCCGTATCTTGCAGTGTATTCGAGCGTGGACAGGAGGGATCACTTGAATTCCTTGCTGGAAGGTGAGTTGCACCAACAGTACTCAGACTTTTGGTAATGGTTTTCATTTCTCTTTGTCAGGTCAAAGACTGACCATCTGCTTCCGCGACCCAGAATTGGGCATAGAAAACAACACTTTCGCTCAATACATGATCAAACCACTACATCTGCTGCTCAACACACTCTCCAACCCTAGTCCCCGTTGCACAACCGAACACTCGTCTTGTAAGCTTCTCGAACTGATTTCGACGGCTTCATCCTGCGTGAGCTATGGTTCTGAGGCAACGGTTGTCAGTTCCGCTGCTCGCATAGCCCGCGTCTCGCAGCCATCCAACTATGCTCCGTACTATAACCTGGTACGCTCGTCCTTGAGATTTGGGAATATGCTCTTTGGCCGCTACGGGCACCCAAATGAACAGACGTGACCCGAGTCTGAGAGATTCATGAATTTACCCCATCTGTTACACTGAAGTGGGAACCAATTCATCTTTCGAAATGCGTGAAACTTTCCATAACTTCCAATTACTCTCCTTGGATTGTAAGCGGAGTGCGCAATAATTACTTGCCAAGGAGCATGATCTTACACTGTGTGGATGCGAAGCGCATACAAAAGGACCGGATAACTGGTCAGTTCACCCAAAAGAAACACCAACACTTTGTCCTCTTGGAAGGACGGTGTCGTCTGCTTATTCCAGGTCGACAGGGTTTTCGTCTCATTATCTCATCCATCAGGAAATGGGAGGAAGTATGCAACCTTGTCGGAAAACCTTTTTGTCCGTAAGCCTTGTGGTTAGCTCACTTCTTAGGAGTCAACCTACTCTTCGCATATAGAGACAAATAGAGTAAGTGAGCACTGACCAAGGAGTTTTCCCGTCCTTGAGATATGGAAAATCATCTGGACCAAACACTCGGTTGCGTTTGAGAGGAGGTATGCAGCCGTAAACCTCCGATGAAGTAGGGAATTTCAGGTTTACTGTCAAGGGTTACAGTGCAGTTTGATGAGTTCGAATGAGTAGTAGTCACCAACCCAGCCGTCCAGGCGACCTTTCTTAATGAAGCTGGTCGCGCCAGGTTGATCCTTAGTGGTTTCCTTCACCGGTGGTTTCTGGCAGCCAGCCGCGGTCAGCAATTGGAATAATCGTCAGACATTCCCAGTTTTATTGTTCTCTTCCATTTTCTTAGCCCGTAGTGACCACCAGGCTCCACGGTCGGCGGGGAGTCTGAGTTTAACCTGACGTCTGATAATTCGTCCTGTTGGGTTATCTTCGGGATTTTTATGGCTATTTCTCCGGGATTTAAGTAATGGCATTGTTCTGTTTGATATCCAGTGCTTGAGTGGACCTGGAAGCACCGTGCTCCAGGCACGACTGCCAGCACTGCAAGGATGTGGCGAGTACAAATTGACATTAGACGATGGAATAATTGAAAGTGGATCCAGAGTACGGTTCCAACAAGCCCATTTAACTTCGAGATCGGTCAGCCTTTCAGTTGCTAAGGTAGTTTTCCGCTCCTTACGTGACCATGGAAAGCGAAGAGAGGAGCGATTGCAAACGCATGCATTATCACAATCCATTTAGTCAGTTATCGATCCGCACCGTCGATAACTGATGTTGATGTGATCACTTCTGGTCTGTGGCTCGCATGCTGTTGGAGAACAGCATGTGGTTAGACGGCTATATTTATTTTGGAAGCTAGCGCTGCGTGAAATCGCGAGCGCAATCTAAAGCAGTCGTTTGCCGCTGTATGTACGTGCCGAATCCCGTTTATTTCGTCTACCACATGGAGCATCGGACGCCCAAGTCCGCCCAGCTGTGGAATCATTTTTTCGACGGACGATACAATAGTGGAGCTTTTATTTGCGTTATCGAGGCGTCGTAAGTTGTTTTTGATGGTGAAAATGTGGTTCAACTGTAATACCCCTTCGGTGTCTAGCCGCCAGCAAGCACAAAAGCTGGGATACTGTCAGGATACTGCCCAAGCCTAGACAGGAGAAGTCGAGATGCAGAGGCTGCAGGCTGCAGAGGCTGGGGCGAGATGGACCAAGTGGTTAGAGCACGAATTTACTAACCGGAAGGCCCGTGGCTCGAACCCGGCCTCTGCCACTCGACTTCTCCTGTCCAGGCTTGGGCAACCTGGCAGTATTCCAGCCCTCGTGCCTCCTTCGTCTGGCATGGCAGCTAGGCACCGAAAGGGTGCTACAGCTGAACGACTTAGACTTAGTGAGCTCAATGCGACTCCAAACGCACTTGCTGCAAGCGGAAGCATCATAATTGAGACATCCAACCCTTATTTCCAGCACTCTCGGATGACGCTAGCTGGGGGCACAGTCCCCTAGGAGAACCCTATTGTCTTTTGGAGTCAGAGGTTGCGGGAAGGGTGACCAGTGTCAGTGTGGACACTGGTGTTTCACTGCTGTACAACACAAATTTCATTTAATTACACCTAAAGCCTCAAAGTAATAGGAAGAGAAGATAACGGTTGAGAATAAGACCGGCGGCTTGACTACCGCAAGCGTCCTGAAACGCCTATATCCCCAGGCGATCAGTCAAACGGTCTAGAAAGAAACGGACAGCGCGGACGCCACCAGCATTGACTGACTGCCATTACAGCAGGGACATTAATGCTAAACGCCGATGTTATGCTATCGACTTAAAAGACGGTATTCCAGCAGGCGTAGCACATGACCGCCACCATAGTGGGTGTTGATGGATGTTCCCCGCAACCGAAATACCTTCTGCACAAACAAGCACCCGTTTTCTAATTACCTCGTTGCCAATTCGTTGACTCGATTCGATACCAGCAACACTTCTGAGATATTGGCGGAAGAGGAGGGCCAGTGGACTTGAACTGTGCGGTCCCCACAGTCAAATCTACGTATGATTTTAGATGATCACTATCTTCGGTACATGTTTTTCACCCTCCAAGTGCAAAGTATTGCTTCAGGGTTTAACTCCTCTGTATCCCTCTGAAGCTCCGTGAACAGTGAAAAAAATCTCTCAGCTGTGGTGCCTAGCTGCCATGTTACCCGAAGGAAGCACGAGGGCTAGAATACTGTCGGGCTGCCCAAGCCTAGATTGATGTCATCACTTCTGGTCTGTGGCTCGCATGCTGTTGGAAAACAGCATGTGGTTAGACGGCTATATTTATTTTGGAAGCTAGCGCTGCGTGAAATCGTGAGCGCAATCTAAAGCAGTCGTTGCCGCTGTATTATACGTGCCGTTTATTTCGTCTACCACATGGAGCATCGGACGCTTAAGTCNAATCAATGCTCTAATCACTGAACCATATTCCTTCCAGTTTTAATGGAGTCACAGCTTCTGTCGAGTGGGACAGGACCACACGCGGAAAGTAGAAAATGATCAACTTGTCGCTTGTGAGACTCCTTCGCGGAGGTCATCAGACGGACCGCTCTGAGGCGGCTAACAACGAGTATCCAGTCGAGAAAGTACCCTTCTACTTGATAACCTAGGACGATGTCCGTTCGTGCACATCCTTTGGCAGCCACCTTTGGATCGCCATTAGACTTCCCGTGTCTTTTATCGATGATTTAAACCTAAAGATTCATCGCTAGCGCAGCGATGCGGACGCTTTACAACTGTCTCTGGATCTTCCGTTCGGTATTGGTGTGTTGCCGTGACATTTTATGGTGTGTCAGCAAGCATCAGTGCTGTAGCATTTTATCGCATGGTACTCATATGTCAAACATGGGTGTTAACGCTCAGCGTCCTTGTTTATTCGGACCCAGTGACGATGAACTAACAGTTGGCGTCATATGTCAAACATGGGTGTTAACGCTCAGCGTCCTTGTTCATTCGGACCCAGCGACGATGAACTAAACAGTTGACGTGGCTGAAAGCGAACGCAGAGTGTAACAGACGTTACGGTGGACATTTTGCTCATGAAGTTTGCCAGCAGTCCAGCAATCATTGCTAGTTTGTCGTGTCCATTCTCGCATGTGGGACAGTCTGTCTAGCTTCACCGGGGCCATAAGCTTGGTACTTTAACTCTTTAACCCCGTAAGACTGATTATGTTGGGTTCCAGTGTCCGGCGAAGGTGATTGAGCCTAACTCCCATCTTCCGAGTGGTTTGACTGCAGAACTTTCTTGTAACCGTTTCTCAAGCTCTTGGGGTTGACATCCCTGGGGCATTTACTCAACAGCTCAGAGTAGCTCCACGGTTATGGCGCCGAACTACTGATCACAAGATCTATGTTACGAACCCAGCTCAGGATTTGGGTAGTGAGCTCATTGGTTAAGACGCAAAGCCTAATGACCACAAGGTCACGGTTTCAAACCAACATCAGTATCTCGACTGCTCCGGTCTAGGCTTGAGGAACCTAGCAGTATTTCAGCCCTAGTACTTCCTCCGAGTGGCATGGCAGCTAGGCGCCGAAGGGGTGTTATAGCTGAACGTTTATTATTTTTTTATATGTGCGCAATTTCATAATATCTCAGTCTTCATAATTCTGAGTCACGCCGCCGCTGCACACTGAAAGAGCGTCACAGATGGACATTATTTATCTAGGTGCATCTCCGGTTGTGCGCCCATCCTATACAGTTCTAAATCGGTGGAGCAGCTCGCCGACCGGTATTGTTACAGTGCCTCCGATAGACGTGTTGGAGTTGGCAGATATTTATTAAAATAGATCAAGTTTGTTGGTTGATTTTTTATGAGTATCTGTTGCCAGCTTGAACGCCCATGGATCAACAGCAGTGCGGGCCGATACCGAGAGCACTGTATCCCAGATTGCTTAACCTCACACGCCTGAAATAGTCGTTTTCCCTGCTGTGAATATTACGAGCAGCATCTGATACAAGTGATCCTCGTCTCTAGCTCTTATCTAATTACGGTTGGTCGCCTGACTCCCATGTTCGTCTAGGGATCGGCTAGTAAATGAAGACGATAGGACCGAGAATTTCGGCGAAACATCCAATTTGACCATCTTTTTATTGGTTTTTCAGCTGAGCGATGGCCTTATTCACACCCACTAACCAAAAACGGTTGACCAACGTATCCGTGGTTCGCCTAAAGAAAGGTGGTAACCGTTATGAACTTGCTTGCTATCCAAACAAAGTTAGGGCGTGGCGAGACCGATTGTAGGTTTGTACCGTGGTGAGCTAATCATCCATTACATTAGGGAGACAAATCTGGACGAAGTATTGCAAATTCAGTGTGTGTTCACCAATGTCTCCAAGGGACAATTTGCTAACAAGAAGGAAATGTTCCAAGTGTTTCGGACGGAAAACGAAATCGATATAATCAAGTTGGTAAGTTGCCTGATAACTATGCAGACCTTAAATTTTTGTGTAGATTCTTGAACAGGGTGAACTTCAGCTGACAGAGAAAGAACGGTCTGTAGAACAGCAAAGTTTATTTCGTGATGTAGCAAAAATGGTGTCAGAACGGTGTGTGAACCCAGAGACCAATAGGGCCTACACCGTCACCATGATTGAGAAGATGATGAAAGACTGTCACATCTCGTTGAAGGCGAACAAGACTGCAAAGCAGCACGTAAGTCTTTCTTACTTTCACTCTACTTGATGTTACGGCCACCTTTTTTCAGGCTCTTGAAGTGATCAAACATTTGCGTTCAACCGATGGATTTAAAATCGCTCCGGCTATGATGGAGGTGGTCGTATCGATCGACAGTGCTGTGTTACCTTCGGTGAAGGATAGTGTACTACAGCTGTGCACTGATGTAATTCGTCAAGGACAGAATGCCGACACGGGCAATTATGAGCTGGTAAGTTCAGTGAATATCGTCCATGTTTGTGCTTTTGAGTTCTTGTTTCATCCATCGTTGCAATTCCCCCGTCTCCACGGTCTCTTTTGGACACCATTATGTAATATCTTGGGGTGTGCTGCGACGTAGCCCTATCCTTACGGCTAATTTTCCATTTCAGACCACATGCTATCAATTCTTGTGGCCTACTCATCCGGAATCTTACAGTGAGCGGAGGTCTGACTGGCTGTCTGTCCCATTCGTATGCTTTGGGATAGAAGTCAACTGTGCGGGGCACTCGGTTCGCCCATTTGTTCCATGCTTATCTCCGGCTTTGAATGACAGAAAATGATTGCCTCATACGCCCCCGTGAATAGTTTTAAATCCCGGTGTAGCATCCAGATGTTCCATCAATTGTCACTCGATCTCACTCTCCACTTTTGTAAAGTAAGAGGCGAGGTGGCTCAAGTGGTTAGAGCGCGAATTTACTGACTAGAAGGTCCGTGCTTCAAACCCGACCTCTGTATCTCGACTTGCCCTGTCCAGGCTTGGGTAACCTGGCAGTATGCCAGCCCTCGTGCTTCCTTCGGGTGGCATGGTAGCTAGGCACCAAAAGGGTGTTACAGATGAACGTTTGTTTTATAAAGTTGCTTGTGTCACCATCTTCATCATCGACAGCATGACATCAGTGTTCAAAACCGATGTTTCACTTCCTGTGTCGCGGAAGGATGGTGAACAGGAGTTCTTGTAGTACTCTAAAGTACTAAAAATCCTACCAGAGCTTCCCGTACTCAGGTTGATAAGTATTTTGGCGCGCTCGAATGTTTCAGACAACTACTATAGCTGCGAGGCAAAATTTTTCGATTTGTGACGACTGAATGTTCGAGATATTGATTACTTTTAAATGACAAAACTTGTAGTGGTTGTTAGCACTAAACCATTAGGAACGAGAATTTGTGTCATCCTGCTCAACTCGAGAAGGGACCACGGAACAAGATCCTACCAGCCAAACCAAGTTCAATCCGATCAAAGAGACCTCAATGTTGATATCTCTATAGTGCGTATGTTTTCGACCGTTCAACGTAACGGTCAACCAATAAATCTGAATCAGTGGCGTCTTCTTTAGGAAAAAATAGGAATCATGTCCAGTAGGGTTATGCGTGTTCACAACGGGGAAGGAATTCGTCGTTGCTATCGTTGTGAGTTTTCCCTCTTAGAGAATGTAGGATATCCTTGAAATGGTTTTGCGGTACATTTCGATACCTTTTCACATCCCGAAAGGTGAATACGTCAGAACGACGAATGGCTAAGTTCCACCCTTGTGTAATTTGCTTTGCGAAGGGCGAATGACTGTTATGCTGCGGAACACTGTTCAGGAATGGTTAAGTGCAAGTATCTCGTGGAATTGACCCGCCGCGCGCCCTTTGTAGCCTTTTGAACCACTGCTTCGGTCTTGCCGGTTTTTAACTTGTATTATTCAAGTAGCTTCCAGTTTTTCTCCTTTTATGTTATGATTTCTGAGCCAAGTGTTTGCTGGACTTCACTCTTTGTCTATCCACAGAGACTCAGGCAAACTGTTGGTTTCACCAAGACTATTGACTGGTGCATTGTTGGCGGCCTATCTACTGTGTCACATAACCTATCCTTAAATACGTCTCTCAATTAGACACTCGTCTTCAGGCCTTTGAATTTTTAGTTGGGATACTCCAACCATTCGCCCATGGATGCATTTTGATATCGCGTCACTTTAATGGCTTGCAAGAGCAATATTCTTTCTTCTTTCAAAGAGCGTCTAAACTCCGTCGTATTCATCAAGTTTGGGTCTAATCCCATGACTTTGGTGTGCAGTTTAGTCGCACACCAACTCTTCTCTTACTCAAACTTCATCGATCTGCTTCTACGTATATGTGTGTAGACCCGCGCGACAGGAAACATAACATAAGGGCTTTCAGCTTTCAGGCATGCGAACATACCACATCCTGTAGTGTTGTTGCTGTCGATTGCACTCGCTGTGTTGCTCGCGCTCTTTTGTGATGTGGTTGTAGAGACCATCGATTTATGACTTTTAATGTGTATATGCGTCTACATGTCAGCAGCTGATGGTACTCAGTTGATAGACAGAAACGGAATGCTACTACAGTACTTCATTTAGTTGAAAACACCCCATTCGAGGACACGGTTTTGCGGTACGGGGACTTCTTTCTGTGCAAAGAGACGAACCCTGAATACTGAGTAATAGACAAATTGCGTTTTTCAAAATGGCGGTGTGCATTTCTCTTGTTTTGCAAGTCGATGTTACTGTGAAACAGCCGATGTCTCAAACGATTTCGCTGCGCTAACCGGCGACGTTAAAGAGGTTTTTTGATCTAGATAATAGTAAAATAAAGAGCCGCTCAGTTATATCACCCTTTCGGTATGTAGAAATCAGAAGGAATTACGAGGACTGTGATACTGCCAGGTTGCTGAAGCCTAGACAGGACCTTCCGGTCAGCTAACTGACGTTTTAACCACTGAGCTATGTTGAACCGTACTAACCTAATTTAGATCACTTACATACTTAACTTGGATTGATAATTTGATAATCTCCTATGAACCTCAAACTGCGCACTATGGGTTGGAAGTGGAGACCAAATTCAGGCAATGTACGATAAGTTAATAGCTTTCGGTGATTAATCCGCGATATCGCGTCGTGTCGTCTTCATATAGTTATCAGCCAATTGCATGGAAAGTTGACAAGATTTTGGCTTTAACCCAAACTGGACGGGTTTTCTAAGGTCATTTTTTAGACAACTCGCTGTCATCAATTTTGCTGGAAACCACTCCACAAAAGACTACCGGCTTTTGGCCTTTCTGGGGTTCACTAGTTAGACGTAGTCCTCGAACTTCTATGGACTTAGTGTTCTATTTGAAGAGTATCAGAGATGATAGATTCAGTTATCTGCAGTTGAAATCAAGGCGATGCAGTTTGGTTTTCAGGTGAAACGTAAGGTTAATAATGGAAACCTGGAAACTGCTCCCACCGAACGAACCCCAAGGATAAGGGAACCGATAGTGGGCGGCCGAAAAGTATTCACTTATCTTATAAGTAATGAGTTATGTGAAAAAATAAACGGTGATATATCGAATGTCATACCAACTGAAACTTGGGAATCCTTTATGCAGCAAACCTAGATAAGAATGTCGCAAATGAAATACTCAGTTGAGTCTCCCGTTAACACCAAATTAATTTGCAAATGCCTGTATTTCACAGACTAAACTGTCAACTACTCGTATAATCATTGTATACTGTCTACCCAAGTGTTTCACTGTGGAGATGACATGTTTCTTTCCACAGTACTGAGGGACTTTCAGGCATGCAGGACAACGTTCCAATGAAGTGAATCGCCAAGCTGTCTTCCTTAAGAGCATCTGACCGATGAATGTCTTTTGTAAAGAAGAGATACTGCAAAAAATTGGGACTTGCTGTTGATATTATCCAGTGAAGGCACGGTACATATTCTTACTAGGACCTCATTACTATACCGGTGAAGAGAAGAAGGCATTCGCTGTGGAGTTATTTATTAGAAAATGCCAACTAAGCAGTTACAGACTATTGGACAGGGAAGCAAAACTCTCATGTGCACCGCGTTTGGGAGCACAAATAACACTCGTCAACTGCATGCCCTCGTGGTTTGCCGCTTACGTGTGCTGTTTTCAGTTTTCGGTTAATCGCGTAACAAAGCACAAGTTGCCGGGAATAAGAGAGCCTTAGTGTCCGTGCGATTTCTTCATTCAGTGTTACGTTGACATACATTGCTAAAAAGGAACGGTTTGGCTATGCCGCTGTCCAACGTACACAGCATTGTTTGTTGTTTTGCTACAACTATGTTTTCGAGCATTCGCATCCGTGCCTCACTGGGGCCAAACATACGAGCGTGTGGACAGCTTTTGCTCTGATCGATACGAAGTGCAGGAATGCACACCATATACGTTGTGTACAGGCTACTCAGTTTGGCAGGACACTGGCATTCTCACTGTTATTTACGTATCAATCGTGTGAGATGATGTACCCACTCGATTTCGCAGCACTTAGCTCTGAGTTAGTAGCATTGGTTGCTTTTGACGAAAACATGTTTTTGATTGGTAGTCTCCCCAGATCATAAAACCCTGTAGAAGTCGAAAGGGGCAAAAAACGATGTCTCCTTTATCTACCTCCCAAGAATCATCACTTCAGAAATGTAAAATAGGCGAAGAAGTTTGGTTGTCCCCTGGGAAGACTCCACAGCAGTTGAACTTGACATTCAAACTTCATATTCAGCTACAGCAACCTAGCCTTTACTTACCTTTTTTATGTATGCGTTCATTTATTTGTCTGTTTATTTATTCACTATATTGGTATCACTGCTGATGTTGCTATTATCATCATCCTGATGGCGGTGTCACTCCCTCAGGCAGTGAAGCTGCATCTAGATTGCTTTAGTTTTTCTGGAGTACCGCTTTCTAACTTTTCACTACTTGTCGATTTAATAGTAGCCAGCGTAAATTGGAACTCTGTGCTACCCTCTAGAATCAATCTTAGCTGTCAGCTCCACGCAACAGAGGACGATAATCTGATACTTTTTCAGGTACTCATGTAATCCACAGTAAGTAGAGCATCTCAACACATAGAACAGAACTCACCGCTAGCTATTGAAGTATTTTAAGGAAAGTGTTCAGTTTGTTTTGACGACGGTTTGTCGTCTATGTATTGTTCGAGTCGCCTCAGCTCCGCTACAGCGGACAGGATGGAAAAAGTGCAGAAAATGGCTATGAAAGGATTCCTACATCGGTGGTGGTAGCTGCGTGACATGGCCGTAACTGCCTCAAATCATTGATGTGCTGGGTCTTATGTACCCCAACCACGAAGTGCAACGAAGATTCACTGTTATATTTTCTGTGCTTTGTCAGCCGATAAGGTCAGACTGTGATTCATTGGATCCTAACAGGGTGATACAAGAAATCCCCATGCATACGGTCTTTCTCGTCAGCTCACTGTATCAGGGCAAGGCCCTGAAACAACGTGCCCCTTTTCCCGATGCCTTTCATGTTGGTCTTTGAGCCAAAGGCTCGAGCCGAGGTACCCTAATCGACTCCATTCCCTCGATTTGGAAATGTCATCTTCTTTTGGCAATGTAGGACAGTGGCAAGNAAGGGAAAGAGTTGGACTAATAGCTAATGAAGGAGCCTAAATGATTATTAAACTAGTGGTTTATCATCAACTGCATTCCTACCTCACTAGCTCGGATAAATTGATGCGATTGATTGGTTTCTACACAGTGATGTATAACGTAGCGCGTTTGAGCGGATATTTGATCACAGAGGTTGAGCAGAACGGCTTAAGTTCATCCTGCACAGGCTCAATCGCCTAGGTGATGTGGCCGCCGTTGCGAATTTCATCGTTTAGGTGCCAGAGAGACAAGGGCAAACAATTTCCGCAGCGTTGTACTAACGTGTGTCGAAGTCTGGTAGAAAAATAGTTTAGCTGCCAAAATATTGAGAAGTTCACGACCTCCAAGCTCAATGTCACTTTATTTTTTGAGCTAGGTCCTTTGTCTTTGACATGAAACAGGAGTTGAACATGACGCGTAGAGGTTGAACTAAGCGTGTTTTTGGATAATCCAATGTCTACATTCATCGGAGCCGTGCAACCGTTCGACGTGTATGTGCCGTGAGACAGTCAGAAGTTCCACTTAGCACACTAGACTTTTGCTGCCAGTGTGATCTCTGCCCATAGGTGTCACAATTAGCTTTAAACGCCATAATATGGAAGAAATGTATGGAATACCGGATTGTGTGTTCTCATGTTTTGTTCTATTCGAAATGGTTTTACTTGGCTTGGGGAGGTTGTTTATTTCAACTAACAACGTACTCATCAAAATTTTCCAAACATCAACATATTCTCTTGGCTTTACTGAGGATATCTCATTCCAGTTAGTATTGCTCCAAATGTTCAGACTCGGTCGTGCGTGTTATGCAACCTTGGTTCACCCGGTGGAGTGGAAATGTTCATTTTCGTTCAAGAGGGGACTGGTACATGTAGTCAATGTCAGAACCAACAGTCTGTAATGAGCTGTGAATAAAACTCAAAAGAATACAACTTCTGTCTGAGAAGTTGTCACTGGAGGAACCAACCAACACTCGGTCACGTGATGTGGATTTCATGATCCCGTGGCGCTGTATCCTATCTAAGCGCGAGTTAATCACACTGCCGATCGGCTGCTGATGGTCGGACGGTCGAGTGTTTAGACTACCACCTGTGAGATCGCCGATTCGATACCTCCTAGAGTTTCGTGAGATATGCACTGCTGATGCTTACCGGCTTTCCAGCATAGAGTGACGTTATTCACAGGATGAAATGTTCGTTCAACATTTCCATCTCCCCACACTACTAACAAACAACCAACTGCGGCAACTCTAACTCGTTTGGTACCTAAAGACATTTAATGTATAAGTCTATACCTCACCTCATTTTTATCGATGTGTACCATGATGCTATTTCGAAACTCTGGTAAAACAACCAGCACCCTATTTAGATGAATTAATATGATTTGTAAAACCTACAGCCACTGCGCAGAAGCTCGCGTCTTGTCAGTCACTATCCTCGGGTGAGGGGGGATAGCTCAGTGGTTAGATCGCGAATGTCCGTGGTTCGAACCCGACCTCCTCGGCTTCCCCTGTCCAGGCAGTATCCCGTCCCGAAATTGGTGCCACAGCTGAACGATTTTTTTCAGTCACAATCCTCAGACCCGCATTCATTTAGTGGGTCATACAGTCAGAACGCAAAATGAGGCCGAGTTGTTAGACCCGATTCTTTCTTATCTGTTGTACTCTTCGCTACATTCATCAGCTAGTGGAGAACGCGACAGATCTAGCCAGGCTAATTGTGTCCTTCGAGATTTTATTCACCCCACTCCATGAAACTGGTACACTGCCCACATCTTTGTACCCCACTGAAGTCCACTTTTCCTAAGGTTCATGTTTTCCTTCCCCGAGATCTAATCATTGCCAGCTGCTAAGCATTGTCCCTAACCTATTGTTCTAAATAGAATGGCTTGCCATCAGAAAACTCTTTTTCGGTTTCATCTCTCCGAATTCTGAGTATGATGGTGTTTCTCTCTTTCGATGCAGTCGTCTCCTGACTTATCGCTTTACTTATGTCCGGATAAGCAAGTGTTCAGCTGGACAACGTGCATTCTGGGTCCCAAGTGGTAGGCAGATGTCTCCGTCCACACTTACCAAAGTGGTAAAACCTAGCACGTCACTTCTAGCCTTCGAACAAAAATCATATGAGCCGGGGTTAAATTCGTCCCCGTGTGAAATTTTTTTCCGGTTTCACTCACCATCTATTTTCTCTTCCCAATCTCTTTCTCAGACTGTCGTTATTGAACCGGAAAAATACGGTGCTATCGAGTCTCTCCTCCACTCGGAAATCAAAGGGAAGTACTGCATCGAAATTGTGGGTAACACCAAGCATGTAACTCACCGTCCGGCTACCAAAGCAGCCAGTGATGTTCCCCCGAGCAGTGTGTCAAACCCATGTGAATGTCCTCCAGTCGCCCCGGTCGAAAGCCAACTACCCGTTGATGGTGATGCTAAACCGAACGCGAGTCAGGCCTGTGCTGTCGAAGAATCCTCCTGTTCGGCTCCGGTTCCAGAACTTAAATCTGCTGTGAACCGGCCCAAGAAGCCCCAACGTCGCAAAAAACGTGGGAAGGGAAAGTCTCGAGATGATGATGATTGGCCAGATGACTGAGAGCAATGAGGCACATCCAGTGAACCCAGCCACGTGCCTGCAATATTCTTCCAAGATGTTCACACCCACACAAACCAACGGTTATGCAATCTGGTTGGTGCTTCCCGAGGTCATGAAGATACTTACTTCTGCGCACTTCTCATGCCTATTTGCCAGTGACTTTTTTATTTGAAATACATGCATTGATCTATGTGGTATAACATTAATTTTCATTAATGGTGGCTCGTCACGGCTTGGAGAAGTTTCGAACGCCGCGAATGACTACCAACAGTTTCATTCTTCTGCCTCGAACCAATGGTGCGTTGCTTCTGGCTGCTACGGCTTTACGTGGTCTGACTAATGTAGCCAGTAGAATGTGACTAGTCCGTACGTTGCAGTACTCCTCTACATCGGTAGCTGAGGCATTCACTAGCAAATGTGCGTTTTGGAATCGCTCGTTAACCGTGGTACTCTGCGAGACCTGTATATGAATCACAAGAAAGGGCCGTATGAGGAAGAAGCAGTCCGAAATCGAAGAATGAACAGTTACTATTTTCGGGAATTCAATGAATGGTCTCGTTTTTTCCTGATATTTCCGCACTTTTTTTTATGACTTCTACATTACGTTGGCTAAATATTTCCGCACTTTTTTTTATGACTTCTGACATAACGTTGGCTAAATGCAGTCCGTTCGTACAGAACACTTGGAGTGCATCCCGTACGCTGGGCAAAAAAACTCGCACCAGGACAGGAAATTGACTCATCAAGAAGATGATAATGGATAAAAAAGAATGCAACTCTTACGACTGTTTACGAGCAAACAAATCTGCAGATTGTGGATGCTGACAAAGCATGTAGATCATGATTAATTTAACGATGAGGCAACAACCCTTGACTGTCCACCGACTCTTTATTTGTACAATCTACAAAACAGTGTCAAAATTATTGAATCGATCGCGTTTCCACGATAGATCAACCACTGGTAGACGACGATGGTGGAATGTTTGTTGACACCTACAAACACGGAAGGCATCATAAATTCGTACCTGAAGTAAATGGGTTAAAAAAATGAAAACGATTGGTATAAATTGCAATTCTGTCTCGTCTCTACAACCATCCATATGGTGTATCTCGGGCTGTTGTTTCTGTCCTCTTCTGATGCTTTTCGGTCCTCGTTCCTGGGCAGCCACTGACTCATTTTCGGACTTATGCTCTCTTATTTCTTTGTACCTTTGTGTGCAAGCGTACCTCACTGGTTCGGATCGAGTCCACACCAAGAAGGCATGTGAACCGTCCTAGTACTCTTACGTGGGAGAGGCCAGTTGTTGAGGTCTCCTGTTGTGTTTGAATTCAACTTCAGATGAAAGCATATTTGACTTAGAAGACGAATGCTTTCTGCTGACTTCTCAATCAGCTGACGTGCTCGGGCGATTCGGCGGTGTTAAAAAAGATAAACACGGCCGTAGATTTCCTAACAGGATTTGGATGTCGTAAACCGTCCATTGTTAGCTGTGAAGTTCATATTTCCTTTTAACGTGCTGATTCGACAACACGGCAACCATCTGAAGATCTCTCTGTTTAGGATTTCCATACTTGCCGTAGCTCTCCGCTGTCATTTTTTTTATTTCCTGGCCCCGATTTTCCTTCCGCCTAGTAAGTATGCACCCTTTTTTTATTTCCTGGCCCCGATTTTCCTTCCGCCTAGTATAGTATGCACCTGAGACTTGCTAGTTCACAACCGCACCATATCCCGTCTGAATAGTTTTGACCAACTAGGTGACAGACTATGCGGGTTTCATTTCTCACCATGTTCCACCTAATGCGGTACCCGGCCGAGTTACAAGTGGAAATCATTCCTCATAGAAGCCTTTCGTTGTCCGGTACCCCAAGGACTGTACACCGACCCGTTTAATTGCTGGAGGGTTTTCGGTAACTTTATAATTAGTTTTGTGACAGGAGAACACTCTAGTCTCCAAGTAGCAAGCAGTAGTATGTCTGCTTGTACAAGTAACATAGTCGCTAGGACTAACGAAGAATTGGCCATCTCATTCGTTTAGGGATGGTTTTTCGGTACAACATAAAGAGTTTGACAGAAACCACGTGAAAAAGTTTTAATGAATGAAGGATAGGTCGATGGGTCACAGGATCAGGTGACGACAATGTCAGAGAGGATTGTTCCACCGGATTTCTCACAGACCTTCAAGTTCAGAGGTCACTCGAGTTTTCTTTGGACGCAAAGCTGTGGGTCCAGCTGTCTTATTCCAATAGCCGCTGTGGCTGATAGTAGTCTATTCGTGATCGGTTCAGAGGTACCCGATGTATGATAACGAAGGGTTGCTCTTTGTCAATTACATGATTGGTTTCAGCCCGGTTTCTTCCGACTACTAATCTGAGACGAGATTGTTTTCGCATTCTGTCCGACAAATGCTTGACACGAGAATACAAATGAGTAGACAAAAAAGCTGGTGCTAGAACGCGGCAATTTGCCTTTTAAAAGGAACCTGATAGTGGAGGTAGAATTGAAACTCGAGCATAGATTAGTAGCCATGTATATTGTATCAACAGGGTCTGTAAGACTTCTGGTAGCTAGTTTAGCAATCGAGTCACCTTTGAGTGGGAGTCCCGTGTAGATCAGCTTCTTCCCAACTCAGCATTGTTAAGGTTTAAGTTTTACAGATAGCGTAGTCTTGAATACAAACAGTTCAGTATATCCATTCCACAGAAATACGCGTCCTTACACGCGGTCGGAGAAGCGCATCCTGATTACTGTCTCAGTCAAGCATCTAATTAGGTTACATTTTTGTTGTAGCGGAACGAAGCTGTCGAAGTGAATCTGCTGACTCTCCCACGTATGCTTCTTGTGAACTTTGCGCTCCATGGTCCGGCCAGCCTTTTTTCAATACTGACATCCAGGAAACTTAGTTGTTCGTTCTGTTCTGGCTCGATAGAAATGTTGATATTAGTGTGGAACGAATTAGAACTGTCTAGTACGTTTGTTAGGCTAGTACGAAGGAGTCGTCCATACAAAGGTTGAATGCATGTCACCATTGGGATTCTTTTCAAACTCCAATCTTTCCCGGACGCTGTCCAAATGGAACAATAACGTACCGTGAACATTTTTAATTTGGTTGTAGACAATTCGGTTAACTGGTAACCTGTAGACATGTGGATACTGGAACAACCATGAATGCCGCCCACTGCTATAGGTAAATGAGTGAACGGAATGCGTCAGTAAGAGAAACTCTGGAGTCCGCTGCGTCGCGCGAAGCTGGGTTCGCTACGTCCAGACTGGAGCCGTGAACCCGAATAGGTTGGGAATCCGTTAGATGCTGTAGCACGTCAAACGTATTGATCGCAGAATTCGCATCCAAACGGAGTCAGCGGCTCCTTTGAAACGGTGGTGAGAGGTATACATCGAAATGGCCTGATTAGCGGCACGTCAGAAAAAGTTGTAGACATTACGAGGTGAAATGGCATTCGATGTGATTATGTAACCTAATAACATCTGGTTGTAGATCAGGTAGCTAATCTACTGGACCTACTTGGGGGCGAGATGGCCTAAGTGGCAAGAGCGCGAATTTATTGACCGGAAGGTCCGTGGTTCGAACCCGACCTCTACCCCTTGACTTCCCCTGTCTAGGCTTAGGCAACCTGGCAGTATCCCAGCCCTCGGGCTTCCTTCGGGTAGCATGGCAGCTAGGCACCGAAAGGGTGCTACAGCTGAACGTTTGCTTGGCAGCTATCTTGCCAGCAGCTCGTCACTAACATCCTCATCAATCGTAAGGGCATGGTCAACCATACGCTGGTGATATCTCCATGATCGGTGACGGAAAGTTTGCGATTAAATTGACAAAGTTGCATAACAGATCAGCGGCCATTGGGTCTACAGCACCCGAGCTACCAACATATCAATATATCTATCACATCCATTTTCCAATTTTTACACCCTTTTCCCAAAGTGTATTTATTTTCTGTAAGCATTTTACCGTGAAGATCACTCCTCGTGATTTACTTTTTTTTCGATCATCCCACGGGAAGACGTAGGGAGCACTTGACCCCACATTCATAAACTGGACATCCTGCGGTAAAACGTCATATGCACCTTCCGGTAAGATGCTCTGGCCCTGTCAGTTCACCGTATCAGCCATTGGGCTTGAGAAAACTCAGTGATTAGGATGCGCACTTACTAATCGGGAGCTCCGTGGTTTGGACCCAACAAAGGCCTTTATACTGCTCCAGTCTACCGTTTGAAGCGGTCACCCACTGGCCAGACCGTTTCGTCTCATGTCAACCTCAACCACCATTTCATCAACACCGACTTTTCTCCTTCGCTAGAGGAGACTATTTCTAGCGGTCACCTACCAGGCCACGCGTCAAAAACACCCAAATCAAGTAACTTAACCAACTAAGTGTACACTATAATTTCTCATCCACCTTTGTTTACGCGGTTGAGCCTGCCTCACGCGCCAGGCTTACGAACTTCAGCCACATCAGGTCAGCGTCCCAGAGAGATTTGGTAAACAATCGGTGGATTGAGTGCTGGGCGACGTTTCCCTTTGGATACAAAAGCTTCGTCAGGCCACGTGATTAAATAAGCAGGTTGATCGGTTTTTAAGACAGTCAGGGGACCAATCCGTGAGATTTCTTATGACCAACCGATTTGATCAGTTCCTGTTTGTTGGCTAGCGGGGATGGCTAACATTTAAGATAGACTGGTTGGGGGGAGTTGTCGCCATGGTGAAAGCGGATTTTGCGGCCTGTCTAGGATACCTTAATGGAATATCCCTCTTGCGGTCGTTCACAGATTTTGTTCGCCTGTGTTTGTCGAGGGGTGCCGGGACAATTGGTTTGGGGTTTGGATGGGGTTCGTTAATTAGATCTTACTCAGCTTGAATTTTGTACTTTCAGATCCAAACCATTTTACAGATAACTGCACACCGCTTTGTGTCATCTCGGCTGATCTAAAACCGCTCTCCACATGGTTGCCACTTCTATGCCCTCTATTCTTTTCAAGCTGGGATGCTTGGCGATTTCCAGAGCCACCGGTCGCTGTGGTGTGAAGCTTAGTCCACGTCTCAGAATGTCCATTTTTTCCGAATCTATCCTGTGCCAAGTGTCTAGTGCATGCCCTGCCACTGCCGAATATTTGACTATCGTTTCACATTCATCTACGTTTCTCAGTGGTCTGTTAATGGACCGCTTATGCTCACCGATTCTGTTGTTGTAATTCTCTGGCTGTCTGACCTATATAAACCTACATAAACAATTCTCACATTCTATTTTTCATACACAGCTCCTAGTTCTATCAACCAGAAGGCACTGCACTAAAACCGAGCGTAAGGTCCTTCCATTCTGGAGTGCTACTCTAACGTTAACCGTATTCAGTGCCCTTCTAATGACTTCAGATATGAAATGTGTGCTATTCAGGATCCATTTCTTGTCAGGCCTTGGTGTTGGGACCAATACCCGTCTCATTGGCCGCTTAAGTAACCCACTGGGTATCCGCTGCCCTGAAGTCAAGTTGTGCTGCTCTTCGGTGAACAGTGCTCTCACTCTCCGAGACGTCGGTAAAACTATACCAGCATATACTGCTTTTGGATGTGCTGAGCAGTTTGAGACTGCACCACTATCTGTTGATCTCAGTTAAACAGTGGTTTTGAATTTCCCACCACTCTTGTGTGTCATGCAGTCAAGGAAGTGTAGTTTGCTCGATGTGGACTCTAGCCCCATTCTAATCTTAATGTGATATTGAAAGAAGCTGTCAACTTTATCCCTCTTCATCACGACAAACTTGTCATCTAGGTAACGCCAAAAAACCCTTGTGGACACTCGAATCCGTTTGAAGCTTTCTATTCAATGTCTTCCATGTACATGTTGGCCAGGAAATTAGTGATCCCATCGCTAGACTTTGCTCTTGAGAGTATATCATTGAGTCAATAACAAAATGACTGTGGTTTAGGCACACTTTTATGCCTTCAACAGTCTCGTCGACGGAGAGTTGTGTTCGTTCTTGCAGCGTTGTGTCTACCAGAAAAGCCTTCTCGCTACTTCCACAGCGTCCGCTTCAGGGACATTCGTATACATCGAGTTGACATCAAGGCTAACGACCATTTCGTCTAGCTTCAACTGAAACCCAGTTACTTTTTTGGAAAGTCACGAGGATTTTGAATGTGTGTGAGTGGCTTGTAGGCAGGCGTTTTAAGGATTCCTGCCGAGAAATCCGGCCAGCACATGTGGTGGCGAACCTGTGCCATCCACAATCGGTCTTATGGGGGCACCTTGCTTGTGAATTTTTGGTAGCCCGCAAACTGGAGGTTAGATTTTGGGTACAATCGATACCACTTGCCTTGCCCCAAATGGTTCATCACCGATCTTAGATACCTCCCAACTTCAACCTTACTATTATTCATTATTGACGTGATCGTCCCATTACTAATTTGTCGGTAAGGCCCGTCAGTTACGTGTTGTCTAACTCTCTGTGGGCATTCAC
>NW_008751675.1:2921976-2955076 GCF_000715545.1 Opisthorchis viverrini
TGACTTCAGATATGAAATGTGTGCTATTCAGGATCCATTTCTTGTCAGGCCTTGGTGTTGGGACCAATACCCGTCTCATTGGCCGCTTAAGTAACCCACTGGGTATCCGCTGCCCTGAAGTCAAGTTGTGCTGCTCTTCGGTGAACAGTGCTCTCACTCTCCGAGACGTCGGTAAAACTATACCAGCATATACTGCTTTTGGATGTGCTGAGCAGTTTGAGACTGCACCACTATCTGTTGATCTCAGTTAAACAGTGGTTTTGAATTTCCCACCACTCTTGTGTGTCATGCAGTCAAGGAAGTGTAGTTTGCTCGATGTGGACTCTAGCCCCATGCTAATCTTAATGTGATATTGAAAGAAGCTGTCAACTTTATCCCTCTTCATCACGACAAACTTGTCATCTAGGTAACGCCAAAAAACCCTTGTGGACACTCGAATCCGTTTGAAGCTTTCTATTCAATGTCTTCCATGTACATGTTGGCCAGGAAATTAGTGATCCCATCGCTAGACTTTGCTCTTGAGAGTATATCATTGAGTCAATAACAAAATGACTGTGGTTTAGGCACACTTTTATGCCTTCAACAGTCTCGTCGACGGAGAGTTGTGTTCGTTCTTGCAGCGTTGTGTCTACCAGAAAAGCCTTCTCGCTACTTCCACAGCGTCCGCTTCAGGGACATTCGTATACATCGAGTTGACATCAAGGCTAACGACCATTTCGTCTAGCTTCAACTGAAACCCAGTTACTTTTTTGGAAAGTCACGAGGATTTTGAATGTGTGTGAGTGGCTTGTAGGCAGGCGTTTTAAGGATTCCTGCCGAGAAATCCGGCCAGCACATGTGGTGGCGAACCTGTGCCATCCACAATCGGTCTTATGGGGGCACCTTGCTTGTGAATTTTTGGTAGCCCGCAAACTGGAGGTTAGATTTTGGGTACAATCGATACCACTTGCCTTGCCCCAAATGGTTCATCACCGATCTTAGATACCTCCCAACTTCAACCTTACTATTATTCATTATTGACGTGATCGTCCCATTACTAATTTGTCGGTAAGGCCCGTCAGTTACGTGTTGTCTAACTCTCTGTGGGCATTCACTTTTATTTATGATGAATGTGGCGTTTTACTGCCGTAATTACTATACTCTCTGAATGTTTTAATTTGTTTAAGGCTCTACGCTCTGCTGGTACATTGTTTGGAATTACTAGTTGCTGGGACTTCAGGACTGTGACCAAGTGTACATGTAATTTCTCCGCTTTTATTGAAGGAAGCTTCTGAAACACAAACTCAACACTAGAGATGATCTCTTCTGCAAAATTCCATCCCTTCTCTAACAGACAACGTTCTTCGTCACTTAAGCGTCTACCTGATAAATGGACTACCCTGCAATAGGTAGCAGATTCCTTACTCTTTTTTTATTGTGCTAATAGAACAGCGGGTAGTGAGAAGCAGTTTCTCGAACTTACTTGTTTGTCCTTGCACTGTTTACCTTGAGCTGGTTTTACTTCATCCGCTTTGGTTTCTAGTAATCCGAACTCAGCGGGCGAGGGTGCGTGCTAAAGGCTATGGTTGAGGCGACATGCCCGGTGGTGGATAGCAGTTAAACTTTGGGTGGTTAAATGGATTCTCTGGCTGAGGAATAACTTGGCCGCTGAGGAAGCAATTCGGGCAGAAGCCAGGGACGCAAGTGATGGCTTAACAGTCAGAGGTTTGGGAAGTGTGTTCTGTTTCATGCATCTAATGTTGAAACGCGATGGTGCTCCCAGATTGTCTTCAATCTTGCCACTCGAATATATTCACTTGACAGCTTTCGAAGAGAGGTTTTTGATCGGTCGAGATGACACGAGGCGGTGTGCAGTTATCAGGAAAATGGTCTGAATCTAAAAGCACAAAATTCAAGCGGAGCAAGATCCAATTAACCAACTTCATCCAAACCCTAAACCAATTGTCCCAACACAGCTCGACGAACACAGGCGAACAAAATCTGTGAACGATCCTATTCCATTAAGGTGTCTTAGACAGGCCACAAAATCCGCTTTCACGATGGCGACAACTCCCTCCTAACCAAACCCCCGTAACCAATAAACAGGAACATCAGACCGACAACCAGAGCTGATCAAATCGGTTAGCCATAAGAAATCTCACGGACTGGTTTCCCAACTGTCTTAAAAACTGATCAACCTGCTTATTTATTCACGTGGCCTGACGAAGGTTTTGTGTCAAAAGCGAAGCATTGCCCAACACTCAATCCACCGATTGTTGACCAAACCTATCTGAAACGATGAGTACCCAGTCGATTGAACACATTAGGTCAAATTGTATTCACGTTCGTGCAATTATCGAACATGAGTGGATACCCCCTTCTTCACAGTGCACACAATGATTAGGCAAGCAAACCAACCCTGAATCCACTCGCGCGCACAGGACAGGAAGTCAGCTGAGCTCCACAAGCCTCCGCAGGCAACTACGGGACACATGTAGAAGCTAAACTGCACAGAAGACTCGTCCCGCCTCCAGAACTTCACTCCGAAACTATTAGCAGTTGTCCTCCAACGACATATCACTTTTTGGCTTATCCCCTTCTGGCATTGTATTAATTTTTATCAAGTGCCCATTACCGGAAGGGTACTACGGCTGAATGTTTACTAGTATTTATTACTCAGCCGTTCCATTTCCACTTTCTACTATCTGCGGAGTAATTGTTACATGAATTTTACATGTCAGAGACAAGAACATCTTGCTTTACGTATCATCAGTCCATTAACTTTGTCTTCGTATCCAGGTTGAAACGATAGGTGATAAAGCTCCCTCTTATGGTGTACGTAGTGGGGATTCACAAATAGGTGAAACGCAAATGCTTCGGTCGTTTACTGAAGCCATGCATCAGCAAATCGCAAAGAGACATGTAAAGTGGAATTTCCTACGACAGATAAAGCAGTTACGATTCAACGGATGGACGTCCTATGCAGTTTTCCCTAGACTTGTGTAGGTGGACCATTGCTTCGTGTGTAATTCTCTAGAGCGGCAACCGTCGTTGCTATTTGGCGTTTAGCGTTGGCGCTCTCAAAATGGGGTCGGGTATCGCTTATTAGGCGGTCTGATTTTGAAACCGATTCCTCCTGACCTTCGCGTTAGACGGAGGTGAGATGGCTCAGTGGTTAGAGCGCGAATTTACTAACCGGAAGGTCCGTGGTTCGAACCCAACATCTACCTCTAGATATTCCTTGTCTAGAGTTGGACAACCTGGCAGTATCCCAGCCCTTGTGTTTCTTTAGGGTGGCGTGGCAGCCAGGCACCGAAAGAGCGTTACAGCTGAACGATTATCTTTATTTATCGCGTCACACGTCAGCTCGATGTTCCACAATTCAATTCCTTCAATTCCATCGTTGAGCGACGGTTACCCAAATCTCATTTATGGAGAGGTGCGCACTGGTATTTCTTAATCTGCGCTCGTTCGATATAACTTGAACATCACCAAAGATCACAAAAGCGGTCAGCTTAGACGGGATAATAGCTTTCCAGTTCAAAATAGGTGAGGATAATAATTGCTGGGGCCAACCTGTTCAGTAAATCTTGATTCTAATCGGTGTAGCGTTACTTCAAACCGAAAACATCTTTGTAAACATAATCAGATTCCAAAGCGAATTTGCACACCTGACAATTTGCATCTAAGAAGACAAAGTTGTCTGGTAAACAAACATACCAGCCTTAGTTTAGAACAGACTTCGCAATCATGTGATTCTGATCTGCTCTCGTCCGGCAAATGAGTGGCTGCTATCTAAGTCCTACTTGCTAGTCAATCGTGATCAAAGCCCTGGGTGGCTGTGCGTAATAAGAAGCCATAGGTGTTTTGTGTGGAGCCGAATGTGGTACCGCTCATGAACCGCAGACACGTATGTCTACCCGAGGGAAAAAGATCGGTGGACGAACGAGTTGAGACCTGTTGCACGCCATCAGTCGGCCCAAATATTGTGGTATAAAAATGGGCGATAACACCGGTTACCTGTTCATCGTCAATATTCGACGTCATCCGTCAATCTCTTCAATTTTCAGCGTTGTCAGTGGAATCAAACTAAAACTTCAACTTGCAGACATACCAATTGACTTAGTAGGCAAATCTGTTGACCACGGCGGTTGTGTAAGTTCCGGTGGACTGACTGGAGGCGAGATTATATATCGGGTAGGGAAAGTCCCAGTAGCTTTTGCCAACCTCCGTTACCGATGGCGCCGGTATGACGTCAGCGCTTCTGTCAGAGGCAGAGTATACACTAGTGGTACAATCCATACTGCTTTGTGCATCAGAAACACGGCCTCTGAGCGCAGAGGACACACAAAAGCTGCCAGTGTTCGAATATCAGTGTCTTCCAAACATTGGCATTAAGAACACCAGGTTAGCAATGCTAAGGTGTGCCAGATGATTTTTACGGCGAAAATAACTCTTCCACGATTGGTGAGCTACTCAGGCTTCATAGGTTACGGTGTTTAGAACACTTACTTCGCTTGCCAGGCGACCGTCTCCCCTGCCAACTGCGTCGACGCAAATCTCAGTACACCGGGAAAAAAGTCGTGTTCCCATATAGAACTATTATTGCCGTGACTTGCTAGTTTATAGTTCGGGCGTGAGTTTGGAGTGGGGTCTTTGGCAGTATAAGTTCAAGACCATCATGTATCATTAAGGGATGCTAGACTGTGGGCAAGCTGAAAAATATGTACCATGTGTGTGTGGAGCGGTGCGCAGCAGGATATGCTCAATATCTTGTTGGACCACACGTCACTTCAACACAGTAGAACGTTTGTACCCTGGTGTGGTTCACGACTGAGCTCAATTTACCAGCTCGCGCGTGCAATGCGCAGCTACTTATCCCCCAATCATCGGTGAACGAAACTGTGGCAGCTACAACCAGTGTACGACCAGTACGCGGTTAGCTGAGCTGATAATGATGATGATGATGGTTCACGACGAATTCCGGAAGCAAATGCATACATGATTACTCCACTCTAATCGGTAATTCCTCCCATGCTTGCAGTGTAATAAAAACAGTCGGGGAATGATGAATAGCTCACTGGTTCACACAGTCTCTCAAAGTGCCATTGGTACATGCACCGTGGCACGAAATGTAAGCGTTAGAAACAGGTACCTGTAAGTGTATTTCTTGCAAGGCAAAAGGTCGCAAGCAGTTTCCGCGACAGTCCACCGTGGAGAAGCTGGTCCTGTGTCTAACGGAAATGCACACACCCGTTCTTTTCTGGACAGCTTTTAACGTGGTGTACCCGTATCAGGTTCACTTTGAACACGATGAATCTGATAAGTATGACATTGTCGTTTCTTTCTATCGCTATTTCGTTGACTTCGTTGTGTTTTCATCTGCAAATGCCTTGGCAAATAATTGAGAACCCTGATTTCAGCAAGTGATCATATGCAAGATGATCGGCAATCCATGCTAAAAGTTTCATGGCCAAATTTACAATGCCAATCACTCAGTGGTCGTTTCTGACATCCCAAGCGGTTTTGTATGAACTTGGCCGAGCTTGAAGGGCACTGCTTTACTCATTTTAAAGAAGCCCTGTTCCAACTGAAACTAATTGGCTGATTAGACAGAAATAATGAACGAGACTAATTACACACACACACACATCACATGTATGCATCTCTCAGCGGCACCATAAGGTCAAGCTCATTACCAAGTGTGGTAGCAACTCCAGGACCGGTTGATCAGCCTTGGGTCCTGTCTAGGAATTCCGATCTGTTCAATTCCAACACACGAGCGCTTGCACAGTTCACTTGGTAAAAACACCCCCATAATTACAGCGAATTCCCACGGAGTTATTGAATTTTCAGCTGATATCTTAACGCACGTGGTTTGAAAGATCATGCGGTCTGACCCTGACAAGAACTCGGCTTGTTTACGCGACGCACCAGAACGTAAACTATCACCTGCTTCGGCCCGAAATTTGCACTGTCTAGTGACCTACAAACAATGGATACAAAGAGGCAGAAGCGCTCACATCTGTTTACCACATTGTAACTGATGGTCAGCCTTTGGAAAGGAGGGCGTAAGCAAAAGGGGGGGGGGTAGGATGCAAATGCCAGGAGTGCAAACTTTCAAAGATGGATGGTTGGTTTTTACTCAGATAAAACCATCTTCCCTGTCCGGTCTACTGCATCTTTGTTTTGTACTGCATGCAAGTTTTCTGCAGTGACAGACTGAAAACGGAACTTCTTCCCCTCAATCTTAAGGAAATGAATGAAATGGCTCAGATTAAACGCTACTATCAGCAGTCTAATTGTGGCGGTAGTGGTTAGCTTTGATTTTATCAACTAGACAAAATTGTGTAAACTTCTCTTCGGTCTGTGATAAATTTTTTATCTGACGATCCAGCTGGTTGCGTTGGACTTTAAAATTCTAGAAAAATTAGGTGATGTGACCTCGTTTAGTGAGTCTTCTCAAGAGGAAAAGCGTTCAGCTGTAGCACCCTTCCGGTGCCTAGCTGCCATGCCACCCGAAGGAAGCACGAGGGCTGGGATACTGCCAGGTTGCCCAAGCCTAGACAGGGGAAGTCGAGTGGCGGAGGTCGGATTCGAACCGCGGACCTTCAGGTTAGTAATCCGCGCTCTAACCACTTCGGCCATCTCAAGAGGGGAAATAACGACGTATCCTTCATAGATCGGTCGTAGCCCATCTGGTCGATCGAACAATTCAGAACGATCTTGCAACAGCTTGTAAATCTGTTTAAGAAGTTCCATCACGATTGCCGAAAGTAACTACATCTAGGGTTGCGGCCATTACCGAAACCGTTGTTCTGCGCACTTACAAGCCTCAACTTTGTATTCAGGGCAGTGTTGTACAGACACTGACTCTCATATGGCCAGAAAACCACATCTTAGTGCCTCATAACTCTCAACACGGTATCGATTTTGGTGAACACTAATATTTTACCGGATTCTGGTTCAATCTGTTGATTGGTTTTGTCTTCACCATAAATATGCTTGAGCCAGACAGGGTAATATCAGAAAGGTGGCCTTTACCCTTATTGCGTGATTCTCAATGATACTGTGGGGTTGGACAAAACCAGCGATTAGGAGCTGTTTGAGAACATCCAAAAACTGCGAACTCGTTTCGGTTAGAAGACCCCAGGGAGGGAGTGCAGTATTTTATAGATTTAACGGTTACTTTCCAGGGTCGATTAGTTGCGTTCAAAGAATTTCGCGTTCGATATGCTGACTGCGTTCAAAATCGCCAATTGTTGTGCGCAAATACTTTTAAAGACGTAGTATATGGAGTGGTGTTTTGCTGAATCGCAAGCGTTTGGATTTGTTCTGTGTAATTTGTGGACGGCCAGGTTTGCGATGTTTTTCGTGGGTGTTTATGGAGGAATAGCGGTTAGTTTAGCTTCTCCTGAGAAGTTGGTTCAGGTCACTGTGCGGTTAGAAAACTCCGAATGAATCCGACGGGGATACTTACTGTGCAATTCACGTGAATATCACCTTCGTTATGGCAGTCCACACACCGGGAGGGGACTCAGTGGACCAGGGTTCCGCTCCCAATAAAACTCATCATCCTTGACCATTCCGGGATTTGAACTGCAGACATCTGGCATGTGGCTACTCCACCACCACACACCTGACAAGTCTTAATTTTCACGTCCGAACAGATGAACATGTTCACATTTGAGCGACTGTTCGCTTGACCTCTGACCGAGTAGCTGTCCTGCTTGTGTCAGTCAATTAGCCCGCTTATTGGGACTTCCCAGTCAGACAGCGCAACGGATTCCAACGGCGCGAAAGAGTACAGGTTACGAAATGCGGTTGTCCATCAAACAGCACTAGACCATGCTTTTCTTCATGATTTCACTCATAAAATCCCCGGCTACTATGATCAAATGGAATGGAAAGTTTCCATAATAAACTGCCCTATTGATGACGTACGTGTCTTTGCGGCACCGCTGAATAAAGACTGCATTCCAGCTGATGAACTCAGAGTGATAGTCGCATAAAGATAGGACTAAAGTGCACTACTTGTCTGCAGTGCTTCGTTTAGTCTTCAGAACAGAAATTCATCGGTTAAGTTAACCTTAAGAGTATAAGCATAAAGGCTTTTGAGGCATATTATACGTAACAAGTTTGAGGGATCAAATGGACAAGTGTTTTTCTCTGGCTTACCTCCAAACTTGTCCATAGGGAATTACATTTACTTGGTCAAAATTTCTTCTAAACGAATCTTCCTGATTTTGTCTTAGGAGCACAAGAATAAGTTGCGATGGGACGGAGCTCGGTTAGCGGAGAATGCAACTAAACCACTCCTAACTGCGGAGAGATAAGCTGAAAGATTAAAAACTCAGCCTAATGGCTTACGTCGTAATTCGTTTACAAGTCCATTTTCTGTGTTGTCCGTCAGATACATTCCAGTAAGAGATCCCGTTCTATCAGTCAAGCCAATCTGCTTCGAAGAGTCGGGATTTACCGTTCCGACTGTTGTCAATAGTGCAAACATCATGAAACTCCGTAACCTTCCGACCAATGGTTGGACACTTGACGGTTCGGAGACCAGCGGTTGATCAGCTGTGTGGTTAACTCGTACTTAGACGGAATCCACATTACTTAGTCACAGGGCTCCTGGACTGAAGACCTCTTAGATGAGAGTTTCACCCATCTTGTGAAGTTATCCTTTCTCTGCCGATTTCCTATCAGTAGCTCAGAGGGAGAATAATTCACATGAGGAGCGAACATTCCAGATGAAACGTCGTCACTCGGAAATTCACATAGCGTGTGATCACGTGATATGGATGTTGCCTAAGAACGAGTAACCCATATTGATGGTCAGCCGTTTATCGTCGAAAGGTCATGTTCAAACAACTATCCTCGAGATCAGGAGTTCGAGACCCCCAAAGTTTCCTAAGATGTCTAATGCTGACGATCTTCAATAGGAATGGAACAGCTGTGCAGCGCTTCTTGGCTTTTCACAACAGACTGGTTTCACTTACAGCACGAATTCTTCGTTAGAACTCCAAGACTTCCCCACAGTACCAGTTCAGGTGGCTTCGTTTCACAACAGTAATAAATGCGCCTTTGATATTGTCAAAAGGGTACAAGAGATATGTTTTAAGTTTTTGACAATGATAGTTTGAGAAAATTCGCACTGATTAATCACCGTGAATACGCACGCGTGTGCAAAAAGCACATTCTGATTTTTCAGGTTTTGGGCTTACACATTGTTATGAACATCGCCGAACCAGACAGGAAGTGGAACCCATGTTTCACCACCTCGCACTGATTAATCACCGTGAATACGCAAGCGTGTGCAAAAAGCACATTATGATTTTTCAGGTTATGGGCTTACACATTGTTATGAACATCACCGAACCTGACAGGAAATGGAACCCATGTTTCACCATTGACCTCAATATTCGACCACCTGTGCCATGCGACACGTGGAGGGGGATCGACTAACACTCATGCTACTCTCATTCCATGATAAAACGCGCATCCTGGGCCTTGAACAGATTGAAGCTCTTCTCGAGAAATTGGACTGTTTTGGAGAACTACACTCATTTGCAAATCAATTTGGTTTTCACGGGATTTGGGTTCAAGTAGATCATAAGGTTGACCGAAACTCGGGGACTGCGCCTACCTGATGAGCCCGAACTGGAAGGGCAAAACCGGTCGTGGGCTGTCGAAGAGTTTTCAGCAACCTTGTGAGTAGTATCCTTTAGGAAAAAGATTGAAGCTCTGTTGTCAAACGAAATATGTCTCAAGGCTTAGCGTATTCAAGGCCTGATGACTAACCCGTATTTTATTGTTCGTAGTTTTATTCTGCGCTGCAAGCACAAGAGTACTATGTAAAGTATACATCTGGGTACAATGGCAAACATCTGAACTAGAGGGATCTTCCATTTTACGGAGTAGCTAGTCTTACGTACGTGCTAGTTGAGGAATATTGAGATTCTGAGATGAACACAAACATAGAGTAACGGAATTCGGGGGAATATCAATCGTAGACGTCAGTGCTGAAAGGCAGTCATGTTGACGATAATCACGCGACAATAGTTCCAACTCTGATAGTCTCAGTTTAAGTGTCAGGGTTTTATTATCAAACTCCAAATCACATTGGTAAGCTGCGTGAGCTGCATGAGCCTCCGTCACTGTGCAAGAAAGATGCGTGATAATGATTGCTTCTAGCAATCAGTTGGGTCAATTTGAGTTACGCGCAAAGCCCCAAATCGTTCAAACGGTGGTTTATCAACAAACGCGGTACTATGAATACAATAATAAAATAACAAAATTGTATAAATCTAAGATCGTGGGATTGCCGGCTTCTATACACCGGTTTAAGAACTGCTAATTCTTAACAGGATCCCAAAGTTCACATCGCTTCGAGGCAAGGTGGTCACAAGATGGCGAAACCTACGTGTTGATCTAAACAACAGGTACGATGACAAGGTCAAATAGCGGTCTACGTTCAGGTCAAAAACACGAAGGGCGGTGATCGACGCAAAATCGAAACAACAAACTGGAGAATTAAGGGGTATACAAAAATAATAGAAAAAAAGAATCAACACATGAACCGTCGTGGCACATGCTGGCCTACACAACATTTCAGGTATGTGGCATTTCAGATGCTAGGTTGCTCACATGTTGTGAGTTGAAAAATACATAATCGATGTAAAAAGTGAGTGAAATTCAGATGAAAACATCTGCGGTTAGGGTGTCCTGTGACGAGTACCGAGATGCCGAGTGCAGCTCAAAATGAGCAAACACCACTGGACAAAACAAGGGATTCTTGGTATATGAAGACAAGTTCCGTTGATAGAGTTTCAACTACAACAACTTACCTCGTAGCAACTGAATATTGTCGTATTCCAAGAGCCAGTGTTACATGATGATTCTAAGAGAATTGGAAAACAGTCCAGTCGGGACGGATGACAACGAATCACACCTAGTAAGGAACGATGACAGATGTGATAAGGAATCCTGTGGAAACATAAAAATAACATCGTCTTTAATTTCGTTGTGCACTCCACCACGACAGGGAGCTGTTAAACATTAAGCTTCTTTGTATACAGGTGGCTCAGCCTCTTTGGTATTTGTTTATAAAGAAAACATGTTCCAAATGTTCGAAAACCTGAATTCTCAACAGGCTAAATTTTCTGAAGTCCATGACAGTCAATTTGTCCGTCCAGCATCTCAGTTAACGAGATGCAGGTGACTGAGGGAGCAGTACCTTCTATGTTCTAACGCAATCAAAAAAAGAAAGTACCAGCAGTGAAGTTCGTTCTAATCAAAACTCAGTAATAGTGCACACCCGTAGTTGTGCCGGGATTTGAGCCCCAGATTCCTGGCATGAAATACAAGTGTGTTACTGTGCTGAACTTATCTGTATTTGACCAATGCGGTCACTGTTTGCCCAGCGGCTCGATTAACGGCCAGTCACTTGTCCTGAGTATGCGAATCCCACAATATTCGTGTCACTCTCTGGCTTGGAATCCCCGAGAGAGACGTGTCAGCTGACAGAAGCAACCTAGTTATTTAGCCATTGTTCTAGCATTCAGGCAAACCAATCGTACCTGATGTGTGTGTGTGTGTGTGTGTGAACGTTTCCCGCAGTCCGGTCTGGCAGTGGGTGTTTCTTGCATGTCAGCCACACGGGTTTCGAATATAGGAACAGTCACCGATAAGGAGATTTAACAAGAGCCATGCGCGATTCCAGTGTGGCACTGTATGGTTTGAAACCATCTTGACAAGTTCACCGTGACAAAGAGATGACTGTTCAAACGAATGAATTGTGCAAGAAATGTACAAGATATCAAAGCTTGTTAAATGGGAGTTTTTCTCCCCGACACCGTTGAACCGATAGTGGTCAGTACCAGCTGCAGCTGACTGGAACTTGTGGTGACATAAATTTCCCAATGCTTTCATCAGGTAAACCCGACTTGGCGTCGAGCCGTTTCTGTTACGGGTGAAACCGTCTAAATACCACCACTCGCTATTATGAAATACCTCCAGGTCAAAATGTTTGGTGAATCTCTCGTCTGAACTGTGAGTTAAGCAAAAAAGATTGGCATTAAACCAGATCTTTGTTGATAGGTCACTTTTGGTGACAACCACCCTTCAAAAAAGGGAGCCGTTGGATTCTGAAACTATAACTGGTCGTTTGATCTCGGCGAGCAAAGACACAGTAGGTCACCAATTCTTACAGTGTCAGGTGGCGAAAACGGTGCGCACCATCCAACCAATCGCTCCCCAATAACGCACTGATGATGTCACCTCGACCAGTGATGAAACGTTTGCAATCAAACTGCCCAGCTCAGCGAACAAGCCAACGATCATCGTTGTGCTAACCGGTACTCACCAATCAAGTTTGTGAAAAAAGCAACCAGTAGTAAAGTTCGGTAGAATGAAATAAATGAAATTCAACTGGTGTGGTTTTCAATATGTGAGGATGAACAGGATACTATATGCGATATGGATATGTTTTTTGGCACCAACTGGGGCCAGAGGTGAGTTGCCCTAGGTAACCCATATTAAGGGAATATGAGTCGTCTCCACCTTTGGGCATTTATCTTAATTTGGATCAACAATTTTCAATAAACTGGAGATGAATTCAAATGTTGTTCGAAAATTTTGTGCAACATATTTGTTTTGAAATTAAATCTACAAGCTGATTACGGCTTTTGGTCGATATTAATGAAACGATAGCACGCACAAACACATGAATCAAACCGTTAGCTTGTTGAGGTATGAGTAAATGGTAGAAGACTGTTTTTTGCGCTTCTGAAGGTTTACTTTTCATCCACTGTACAGTAAGTTTGAACCATCTGATGAATATTGAACTACTCATGGACACGCCAAATGACTATCTTCCTTCAACTACTTCGATGAACTCGGAAGGTTTGCTTTGGTTTCGAACCACAAGGATTGTAAACTCCGGTGAAGAGAGAGCACTCTGATAATTACTGATAATTACTGGGGTAGAGTAAAATATACCATCAGGACTCGTCATCTCTCCGAATCCGATTCTTCCCAAGACACCTTCAAGCTGACTTTTACGAAAGCCTGTTGTCTTCTCATTAAGGACGTAAACGCTGCTAAACACTCTAGCTTGTGTCGTTAGGCGAAAATAGACTCACAGTCTGATCGATAACTTCATGGTCTTTATCCACAAGGTTTCGTGCGTTCTTCACACATGTGGCTACTCATATCATACTAAACTTTATTTGATGCATGGTGGCTGGACGAAATTCAAACCTTATTGTTTCTGTTATTAGTTATGTGTGGAAGAAGTTCTTGGCAGCTTGTAAAATTGTATTAGTATAACTGTCAGGTATTAGAAGTGGGGATAAGCGTGAGAGCTATGTGAGCGGTTTCTCGGTTAGCCAAGATGTCTCTGCTACAGGCCGAATATTTCACAAAGTACCTTGTCCTGATTTATCCTAAGTGGTGAGACAGGAATAAATTAACTTTCCTTTTCACTAAACTACAGAAAATACGAGTCAAAACGCTGTTTAGCGTATACTGAAACCTCTTGGCATCCCTAATGTATGATAGTTATACAGTACCATCTCTCTTGGGATGGAGTATACTTGCTAAACGCTTATGACCACGTGAGCATTCGCGGAGTTGAAACTGCGATATTCAGTGTGTGGTCCACTTTAGTGCATCCATAAGGACAACGTACCCAGAAATATTCAGACTGTTACAACTAGATATTTGCCCTCTCCGTCCGAAGGGGCTGCTAGAGCTAGGAGCTTTGAATATTGTGTCTTATCCAAGACATCATCCGATCACGAAGATTTAAGAAAAGTGAGGTTTTTCATTCTTTTTCGTATTCATCAGGTGTGCATGGGATAGTGAGACACATGACCAGTTTATTAGTAATTCCGGGCATTTTGTACAAATAACGCTAAGTTATGTAGTCCCACAAAAGGAACAATCGAAAGCCGGGGTAACATTCAACAATCCGTCAACAACCAGTCATTATTCTGGTTCACATCACTGACAATGCAGTTTACCATACAACGCCTGTGAGGATCATTGGCGCGGGAAAATTTGGATCCAAGACTTCTTTGCTGTACTTCTTTTAAAAGTGAAACTCACGTGTTTGCAAAAATAAATAATCCTCTACTTTCCTGTGTCGGGTTGTTCTCTTGCGGGACAAAATCCTATGTGAAAATTACAAATTCATCTCAAGCTGCTAACAATCTACAGGTGGCTTAGGAAGAAGAATAGTTCACAGAACAAGCGAATCCCCTTCTGAGAATTCATCACTCAGCGAGCCGGTCCGCAAGTGATCACGGGATGTGGTTTTCTTGATGAAAGGATTAGTGGTCCTATGTTCTGTCCAACTGTGAGTCAATTATACTGCTAATCAGCCCCATCGGCGAACATTGAGTTGATCAAACTAATAGTTGGGATGTCGCGAGTCCGAAGCTCTGCATTTTTTCTGAGATGCGAAGGCATCTTCAACGCTGTGTAATTTTGCCCACTGGACAAAATCATATTTGAAACAAAAATGCATCTGAAGTTCGAGTGACCTTGAGTGGATTTGCAGTCAGGATTTCGTAAAGAAAATATTGTCGCCCACTTATAGCTTTACGTAATGATGGGGAATATCATCCGTTCATTAAACGGGACTGGTTGGTCCTCATCAGTATTGAGACATCAGAGCTTTTTTGCTAGCACCGAGGTCGTAAAATCTAATGTCATCCTAACCAGTATTTATTCAATTTGTTATTAAATACTAGTATGCGATTAAGTAATTGTGCGTTGGATCGATGCAGCAAGACGGACGAGTGAAAAAAGTCGAAAAATACACTTGTTTGCATGTTAATTAAGTTTTCACGGGGACTAATCTGTAGCCCAGTTGACTGTCTCGTTCATGGTGTTCTTCAGCTGAATTTACGCCTACCTAATTAGCCCAAGACGGGCGAAACAGGTCATGGACTATCGAAGATTTCTCAACAACTCTATGCATAGTGCGATCCTTCTAAAAAACGAAAGCGTCTTTTCTCATGACACTTGTTCAGTTCGAAGAACCGTTTTTTAAGCTGGACTGGCCCTTTGGAGGATGACTGATTATCGTACATGCATCGTAGCTGTAACAGTGGTCTGAGTAAAACATCGAAAACTGCTTTGGTTACATGCTTGGTTGGTTGCAGACCTAATGTGATGATACGCCTGAAGAGATTAGAAATCAAACCGATGCCGGGCCCGGTTGACTGTTGTAGAACAGCTTGAGGCTACACCACAAACAAACGTACTAACCCTATGAAATTAGCTGTTTTCCTTCTCCCTTGGAACTTAGCACTCTGAAGTTAGTCTGACCTTCAGTCACTCAAGGAACCGAGCAAGATTAGGTCATTTGTGGAGCCTAGTTTTCCTTCAAAGCCGCTTACCTCGGTCTGATTGGTCTGGTAAACCTGTTGCAGTCAAGTGGGGCATTTACAATACCTCAATAAAAGGAGAAGCGGTGGTCTAGTCTGACTGCATAGATTCGTAGAAAGTATTGGATGCGGCGGCAGGTCTTTGCCACAAATTCTTTCCGCACTTGAGAGCACTGAATAATCTTGGATTCTTTAAATGATGGTTACAGGCTATTGCTTGACAAAAGCGCTGCGACGTCTCCTCAAGCAATATAACGCTCACATAGGATTAGTTGGTATTTCTTCTCTTTTGAGTGAACCCACTGGCGACGGAAAGATTTGGCCGACAGCGAATACAAACAGATTAGATTTGTCTTCATCTTATAGGGCCATTTTCTGCTTAGTGAAGCCTAAAAGTTTCATCTGACAGGGATTCAGTCCTTGGTGATGGTTATGAAAAAGATCAATTTTCAGGATGATCAAGATCAGATCATTTGTTTTTGTTGGCAACGGGCGAGTGAACCACAACTTTTATCTGAAGTCTGAAGAACACATTTAGGACGCACGTGTAGACGTAAGTCGGTAAGCTGAAAAATAGGATCAAGCGAATAAAGTATCTGCCGAACCTAGACATGCCAATTTTCAGTAACTGTTGCGTCAAAAGACAGGAAAACAGAGAGCGATTATGACAAAAATGTGCATGCAGGAACCTGATAAATGTAACTGTGAATTTTGTACCACGAATATGATGAGGTTTACTACAAACCTAAAGTTTAAGTACGGAGTTTCTCTCTTTGGAATGATGAGTATTCATGTTTCATTTTTTACAATATTATATATATATATAATATCATATAACGTTAAAATGTCTTCAGGTTTTTCCACAATAACAAGACAAGTATTGGATACAAGATTTTCAATCGAACCCGGGTTATTCTGAGGGTGAAAATATGAAGCTTTATTTCCAGGATATCGGGACATTTCTAGTAGGAAATCCTTTCTTCACCAAGCCTCAAACTTTTTGAAATGACCAGTTCATGAAGACTGCTGGGGTTTTACTACGTCCTGCACAAATATTGCCATCGTCCACTCTGCTGTCAAACACTACTACCTACTTGTTTGGTCATGAGTCAAAGTTCTCACAAAGTGTCATTTCGTATTGTTTTTGTCCATTCTCCCTACTTGTTTGTGCGACTGCCAGTAATCGTGGACGTCTTCACCCTGAGAGAAATAACTATACCCAGCGCAGATGTCCCGACCGAGGAGGAACTATATGAGAACGCCGAGTATCACTGCCAACCGACGGTAAGTTTTGCTGTCCCATAGAAAAGTATCCAAACCGTTGGCATATACGCCGAATTTTATACTAACCAAAGGCTTTGTCTGGCACCCCAAAACGAGAACTTGCATTTCCATGGACGGCAGTGTAGCCATGCAAAGCCTGGATGATTATGTCTCCAGAGAATCCACCCCCAGAATAAGTGACACCGAACCCTTACTGGTTTGCAATAAGTTTCATAAAGAAAGAACCAGCTTTCATGAAGAAAACTACTCACAAGGTTGTTGAAAACTTTTCGACAGCCCACGACCGGTTTCGCCCTTCCAGTTCGGGCTCATCAGATAGGTGCAGTCCCCGAGTTTCCGTCAACCTTATGTTCTACCAGCTCGTTAGACGTGCTTGAGATTTCGCACCTAATCACTGGGATGCATTTGATGATACAGAAACAAATATGCAGAAAATAACTACTTGACTTCATGGGAGCCAATGGAATTGGGTCCCATATCTATAGGTGATAAGTTGTTATACGTGCTTCTCCAAACGCCAAAAGGTGCTGCCTCTGGTATATATATATAATATCATATAACGTTAAAATGTCTTCAGGTTTTTCCACAATAACAAGACAAGTATTGGATACAAGATTTTCAATCGAACCCGGGTTATTCTGAGGGTGAAAATATGAAGCTTTATTTCCAGGATATCGGGACATTTCTAGTAGGAAATCCTTTCTTCACCAAGCCTCAAACTTTTTGAAATGACCAGTTCATGAAGACTGCTGGGGTTTTACTACGTCCTGCACAAATATTGCCATCGTCCACTCTGCTGTCAAACACTACTACCTACTTGTTTGGTCATGAGTCAAAGTTCTCACAAAGTGTCATTTCGTATCGTTTTTGTCCATTCTCCCTACTTGTTTGTGCGACTGCCAGTAATCGTGGACGTCTTCACCCTGAGAGAAATAACTATACCCAGCGCAGATGTCCCGACCGAGGAGGAACTATATGAGAACGCCGAGTATCACTGCCAACCGACGGTAAGTTTTGCTGTCCCATAGAAAAGTATCCAAACCGTTGGCATATACGCCGAATTTTATACTCACCAAAGGCTTTGTCTGGCACCCCAAAACGAGAACTTGCATTTCCATGGACGGCAGTGTAGCCATGCAAAGCCTGGATGATTATGTCTCCAGAGAATCCACCCCCAGAATAAGTGACACCGAACCCTTACTGGTTTGCAATAAGTTTCATAAAGAAAGAACCAGCTTTCATGAAGAAAACTACTCACAAGGTTGTTGAAAACTTTTCGACAGCCCACGACCGGTTTCGCCCTTCCAGTTCGGGCTCATCAGATAGGTGCAGTCCCCGAGTTTCCGTCAACCTTATGTTCTACCAGCTCGTTAGACGTGCTTGAGATTTCGCACCTAATCACTGGGATGCATTTGATGATACAGAAACAAATATGCAGAAAATAACTACTTGACTTCATGGGAGCCAATGGAATTGGGTCCCATATCTATAGGTGATAAGTTGTTATACGTGCTTCTCCAAACGCCAAAAGGTGCTGCCTCTGGGGACTAACTTGTGCAATCAAAAACGGTTGCCATTAGGAGACCAACGTCCCCGTCGTAATGGAAGCTGTAATGCTGCTTTTTCATGGGATGTATGTTCTGCAAAATATTTTACCCAGATATCACGTACTCCGGCTTCCGAAGTAGTGACCCTGGTACCTGGTGTAATGTCAGCTTCGATCAAACTAGTGATGACAACTAAGAAGCTAAAGTCTCCGGAAAGCGCCCACTGAGCTCAGTAGCATTATGACATCGCTTGGTCCTCGGGTCCTTGGGATCAACAGACTAGAGAAGGCGGCATCCGAAACAACCCCTAAGTTCTAGTTTTAGACACGTCCAATTTCTTCCGGCGAAATCTAAAGAAATAGATTCTGCTAGACGTCGAAACCGTAGCTAAGTGAGCAAAGGGGAAAATAGTTCCTCTCTAGCCTGCAAAAACAAGTCAAATGTAACTTTGCTGCAGTTAGCCACAAGCTGATGATTTTGCGAAGTTCACTGTTGTCAACGTTATCATCATAATTGTCATTATAGAATACCCAGCTTTAAGGAAATCTATCTAGTCATGGTAACTGACGCAGAATTATGAGGAAAGTGCGCGGTAAGAAAGAATGAAACATTGAGAGCCTTTTTGGGAACCTGTGTAGAAATGTTCTGATGCCTTCAGGGCCAACTAGCAGGAAGGAGTTGACGGGAGTTTTGAGCATCCTATGACTACGCAGTGTAGAACGGAACCAATGTCCCCAGAGAACCTCAGAAAAAACGAACCCAGAGGATGTGAACGGATAAACTATAGCTACTTATTCTGTCTAGGAAGTAACATCTTGCCCTCCAGTGAGATCCGCAGCGTGCAGTGTCCTGAAGGGCTTCCAGTGGAAGATAATTCACATGAATTCAACTCAGGGAGACGAAAAGGTGCCGTAATGCTCAGACTGACAACGATCGCTTTCATTTTGCCTCAATATGAATCGTTCGCCAAGGCGAGTTCGAATTAAAACACAGCTACGTATGTAAAAATTGCTTGGGTGTGCATGGTAGGCAACGGATCCACCTACAGTAACCGGCCTTACTTGCTGCAATAGTATTATGCTTCTTTGTAAAGTATTTGCTTTCGCATTATTCCTCAGCTTTTGTGAAACTTCAGCGATGATATAATTTTTGAAAGTAGCTGATGGTTTCGGGTCGAAGCGGCCAATTTTCAGGATAACAACGTTGCCTCACCTACACGATTCCATAGCTTCTTTGAGCCCGGTTACTGATTCCTCAGCTGAGGCTAGATGGCCATATTTGATCATGTTTCGTACGTCTAGTACTCATGACAACATACAGTAAAGTCTTACGCAAACATTCAGATGGGTAAAAGAAGCAGTCAATGCAGTCACGTCACAGGTGAACGAAGACTGCAATTTGGAAGTGCAAAACGTACATTGAAAGAGGGAAATACTCCAACATTGTATTTCATCTGGGGTATTTAGACTGTTGATCGTCGCTTACTAAAAGACTTCTTCCTATCGGTCCATTTATAATAATCTTTCTTCAGGCACCATCCCAACGGCTAGCTTCACAGTCTCTTGGAATGAACAGGCATGAAACAGGTGTACAACTCTGGTTGATCCCACCGATACTAGAAGCAGTCACTCTCAAGCTTGTGATTTGAATCCCCAAGCGATCTGTGATGTTGGAGTAGGAGGGAGAGCTTACTCCACAACAAAATTGACACATAGGTGAATTGAAAGCTCCCTTGGAGTCGAAGTAACTAGTGATCGACGTTGTTGCTTCTCAAGGATTTGACTCAACGAGGATTTTGACCGTCTGGCTAAAATCTTGCTTGTATTCGTCAGACTTGAAGTTGATTCTGGGCTTCACAGTTTCAAAAACTTAGCAGCTGTTTTGTAAGTTGTTTTTCTGCTCCTCTGGGCCAGAAATGACTGAAATCCGAACCATATTCACCGGTCATGGCGCTGTCTGCCGGTATAGACACTGGAACCCCACTTACCCGGTAGCTAGGAGCCACATGTGGGGCTATATGCAAACTCTTGAGCCTCTTGTGGGCAAGATGAGATAAATTTCGCAGGTGATACATGTCTGGTAAAAGATTTGTGATCAAGCAACTAAGGTATTCGGTTTCATATCAGAGGTTGTGAGAACAAGCAAACCGATGATGTTTTGAGCTCTACTTTTGGTGATAACCTATCAGGAATAGTCACACAAGCTTATTTCATCTTCATCCCTTCAAAGGCGATAAAATGTTGGCAACTCAACTCATTTTTGTTGGACAAATTGATCCGTTTTTGTACAGGTTGATGATATTCAGTTTTAACATATTTGTTTCCTGCAAAGAGAAATTATTGGTAGTCTGGCATGTTCGGAGGGTCCGTCACTCGGTGGAAAGTTGAGGTGTGCAATTTACATCTAAAAGATATTTCGCTAGCAAACAGTTATGCAGCACAGCCCATTCAAGTGTGCAACAAGCAGAGAACATCTAACTTGTTCCGTTCATTACGGCAAAACCGACCATGCATAAAATTAGCCCAAATTGAGACCGACGTATGTTCCGTTCTTCCGGAAGGTATGGTTTTTAATCGATGCATTCTCCTACAGCATTGCAGTCTGTGTAGATCCGGCAGTCTTTCATGTTCTATACCACAACATATGTCACTACATATGCAAAGGCGTTGATGGATACAATTAGACCAAATCAGATTCGAGCCTAAAGAACAACCGAACATGTAACAATGTGTGTTATATGAAGCGTAGAATACGATAAATCTGTGTCAATAAACTAGGGTAGCATCCTCGTCAGTGGCCGAACACGGGTCGCGTTTTCGACCCCGAGCAAGCTTTCAAGTGAATCTTACGCGGCTGAGACCCTCAGCGGGTTGGGACTATGGAGACAGTCGAGACACGGATCGTTATATCAAAGAAATACACACAGGAGTTTCAGATTCACAATCGTTAATGAATTCTCTGTGAAGCTTTCAACGTTTTTTTAGCACTTTTATTATGCCACTCTACGATTATTATGAATGCGCTTTAAACGACCGGAAGTGGGTGAAAATTTTGCCACTTGACTGCTCATGCTTCCCCACTTCTTTATGTTTATATATATATATATATGTATATGAAGAATGGAAGCGCCGAGTATGTGGATCAAATCATGTTGTGTTCAGCATGCAGTTTATATACATGGACTACACACATTGTCTAAAAATTATGCACGAAAACCAAGCTAAAATTCCACTCTGACTCCTACTTTTTGTGACTTCGAAACATCACTTTGGGTTTCGTTTTCAATGACTCAACAGATGGAAGAGGTGAGCGGGTACAAGGTCGTTGACCTCATGTTTGATGCTGTGGGAGAAGTACTTGGATGTTACGTGGAAGTCACGAAGGAAACCGGGGATGATTCAGATGTCACATGGTTCGCAGAAATGAACCGGGAGCTCAAGTCGAATGACCGATACACGTTCGTTGCTGTCACACCTCATCAGGTACACACTAGTAAGTAATATTCAGAAATGCATTCGATATGAAGGGAAGTATGTCCTAACATTCGCCTTTAGTTCACACTGAATGACCTTATATAGTAAACGATTTTATCGGAAGCTGATAGAGCGGGGCTCGATAATACTATTTATCTAGCTGACCGCACCTCGGAAACTGGTTACGTTCTTAGTGGAGGAATATTTACTCAAGAAGATGAAGTGCAATGTCTCGAATATGGCACCCACTGAAACAAGGCTAGGCCTCTGCGCTGCATATTCAGTGAAGACGGTCAAAACCGTGGATTTCCGCTGGGACTCAGCTGAGTCTCCCGTTAACTTGTAAATGTATGTATTTCGCCAAATCTACCTTCATGATGAAAAGACAGTCTGAGCTTTTCGAAAATGTTTTTGCAAAGCACTATTCAAAGCACTAGTCATGGAAAATCCTCAGTGACCTTGAATTCAATCTTCCTTGAGGGTTGTTGGTATAACCGTGGGGGAGTTCGAGGCGTCATTTAATCGGATGGGTTACTGAATCTCTTTACCAAGGGACTTCTGCATCCTCCTCAATGACATAATGAGGTACAAAACTCCAGTGAGTGTGTGTTTCTGGCTGTGCCATCCAACTTTACTTTCTGAACCCGAACAAGTCCGGCTGGCGCTGAACGACCGGATTAGACAAGCGTGAGTCAGTTACACACTACTGTCAGAATATGCACGCTGTCTAAGGCTAGTAGTATGTGGGCTATCTCAAATGGTGAGTCGCGTAAGTTGAAGGATAGTATGACCGCTCCACGTGGAACAAAAACTTCCTGTTCACATTTGAGAGGATACAGCAGTGATAAATTTTACTTGTATTTTAAACAAAAGGTGGTAGTGCATAGCAAACTGATTCGATCCATCGACTGAAGCATTTTGATGCGTCGCAAACGGGATACATTGGTTGGCTTGTACTGTCACCTGGGAGAACGAAAATTGGTTTAGGTAATGTTGGAATGTGCAACCAACACGCCTATGTACTCCAGCTTATGAGCGGCTCATTAGTGTCCTTGCGCAGAATAGTTTCTTATGCCGGAGTGCAACAAGGGTGCATTATGATTTAAATTAACGGTTTTCCAACTCTCCGGATCATTGCCTATTGATCACGTTTTTACCCTGGTCCTATTGACCCTGGATACTTTCTTACCCATGTTTAAGGATATCACTCATCTTCCCGAGAAACGGTGATCCAAATGGCGACGGGGTTGAATGAAACGGAGATCACTTTAGAATGATGGGAAAGGAATCTGTTGGAGCAAAAAAGCTTTAAAATCCAGCCCCCCAACCAAATATAACATGTAGTCTGTTTGTAACACTGAGTGGTAGCAAAAATCTTCGTAAGAGGGACTGAGTAGCATTTCCACCCTTCGCACTCGAATTCACAGTCTCTGACTGAACTATCCAGTGCAAAACGATAAGACAGACTAATGGATCGGGTGCAATGGCAGGGAGACTGCGATTGGAAAAGATATTCGATCTGGACGGTGTATATAGAGTGCTCTACCATTGTCTGGTAGATGTCCACTTAAATCTATTTGTAAGTGGTTGGAAACCTTGTAGGATAGGGCACTTAACAGATCTCGGTGGCACACATGCTGTCATTTCCTGGTCGGACTGCCTCGCTAAAGTCACCTGTCGTTGTGATTGGGGCTGCTGCCGTTAATGGGGCCTAATGCCGACATGATGCACAGATGTGTCTATTTCAATGCTGTGCGGAGGTTTAAGTACCTTATACCCGGTCTTTTTTTACAAGTCTTTCTACTCTTTACTAAGAGCTCCTTCCCCCATAGCTGTGTGGCACTTAAGCATCGGTATATACCACCGTTTCATTGCTATCACCAATTATAATGGCAATTGTTTGCTAGCTATTTAACAAGCGTAACTACAATAACGTCATTGTAGTGACCTTCCCTCCCGTAAACGTGCCAAGAACAAATAAACTGAGAATACGTCTCAAAAGAGATCTGAATTTGCGGTATTCATCTGAATCGCTGTACAGAACACTACTCGACTGATGACCAGTTTGGACAACTAGCAACTACGTTGAATCTTTATAAGCGACAACAAATTAGACCTTTCAGGTTTGCTTATGGTCTTTTTTCCTTCACAGTTTTGTCGAACGAAGGTGACTACGGTGAGTTAACGTTTTTCGGCTAATTTGATTTCATAGTGTAAACAGTTCCATCTTGTACTGCCTTCAAAAACTGTGCTTATCGGCTGCATCCCATGTCTGGGTTTCCGACATCCCTTACATGATCAAACATTTTAGACGGTTGTGACATTTTGCCGCGAAACGCGAGTGATCTCGGTAACAGTTGAGGTCTTTGGACATTGGTTATGTCAAAGAAACGTCGAAGTGGAAGAGACTGTCGCTGCATTTGTCTGTGTCCAACCGGATGACCGGTATAAGAGGGCTGATGATTCACAAGACCGACATACAAAGTCATATGCATTCGCATGTTGTGTAAATCCACATGACCGAGACTGCACCGAGGATTTCGAGCTTTCCTCGAGTTGTTCATCTGCCTGACTTCACTGATACCTGCTGTATCTACAAGCTTCTTTATGCCGAATAACTAGTCTTCCAGAATTCTTTAAAGTAAAAAATCCCAGCATTTTAAACTCCTTGGAGACTATTCTAGACCTCCCAAGTTCGGACATTATTTGCAAACTGACCGTTGGTTAATCCTGTTGAGGCAAACGTCTCAGCCATTTGTCTCGAATGTCTCAAGAGGTTGGTGTTCAAAGTACTTCGGTGTTCCGGATGCGGTCTGTTGATTTGACTCAGGGGGTTCTGCGGAGACACTTCCGGCGTAAAAACTTCTGGATTATTTTTCGTGGGGATTGCCAGTTTTTCTACTGTTAAGTAGTTGAGACAACAGAAGCCAGGTATATCAATCCTGGACAAAATTTGATAGAACCAGAGGCATTCTAGTGACAACCATCTGTGAGTCATCGAGAACTTTCTACCATGCTTCTTCTAGCGAGACTAGCTGTCACACTGAAACGGAGGGACAAAATCATGACACAATTCGCAGTATATATGTGTATACAAAATGATACTCCAGCTCAAACGCGCTACACTGTAGTGATCGGGCCTCAGTCCTGAAGTGATTCTGCAAACAATGACTGAATCTTCATTCTGAAACGTTCTAGCATGCCACAAAGGCCATGAAGTGGTTCAACAGAAAACGGTGCATCCCACACTACGAGCATTTATAGCGTGAGGCATTCTTCAGCTGTAATAGGTTGTTTGGTGGTTGCGAGATTTTGTAGAACATAAACTCACATGCCTCTCGTTCGAACAATCGTCTTGGTAGGTCGACACCAACGGGCGGGGGGGGGGGGAAGCACTGGACTCGAGTTTCCTTTTATTAAAGCTCTTCAGCAGTGCATGTCCGCGCAAATGACATGCAAGACGAGTGTAGTCCCTCTACTTCACCAGCGCATGCTGAATTCATCCGGATTTTTATGCCTGAACAGGTGGATATGTTCGCACTTGAGTGATGTGAGTAGAACGCCAGACACCACAGACAACGACCCAGTAACATGCCTTGGTTGTGTCGATCGATTGGCCCACCACTTTCCATTCATGTAGCGCCACAGACGCTTGAAACCTGCTGGGAACATTTTTGCTCCAGATGTTGGTGATTGCGGGATTTTGTAATGTTTACTGCTAGAGGTTCTGGGACCACAAATAATTTACCAAGCGACCTGAATTTTCAAGGTTTCCACCCGATGCTTTATCTTGTGAGCAGAGCAGGCCTTAACCGGGTAACCGGGAAGCACTCAAGGTCGTTTTGTCTCTATGAGGAATCATCAGTGCTTCGTATTTCGCAAAACCCCAGGAGTGACTCGAACTCAAAACCTCTTGGCCACTGACAGAAGACAACCGTTCTGCCAGGAGCGCCGAACTTAGCGAGAGTTTCAGGGCTTCAAGTCTTTGTTATGGATGCGGTTAGTAACATTTCACAGAAGGCTTTATCACTGTAGTTCACGCCGGAATTCACATTCAAAGACAGTACCTAGGCCAGCAACGGGTTCTCAACATGAGTGTGCCTATCTACACGGCGATAATATCCCCTCTGGTTTATATTAGCATCAGCGGCTGACATGTACCACCATACTCCGATGCGTACAAACAGCTTATATTTCAGCAGAATACACTAATTTGCAAACAAATTTGGTTTTGCGAGATACTCAAATAGAAATTTGCTGGATTTCTCGTTTATGCTTGGAAACATCATAAACGAGAGATCCAACTAGTTTCCAGGTGAGTCTCACAAGACCAAATTCGTGTGCAAATGAGTGTATCTCTCGCTAAGTTTGTGCAATTTGGTTTCAAACAGAACATAAGGTTGACGGAAAATCGGAGATTGCGCCTACCCGATAAGCTCCAAGAAGGGCAAAACTGGTCGTGGGACTATCGAAGAATTTTCAGCAATCTTATGAGTGGTGCATTACCTAATGTGGATCCGTCCATGAGATCAAATGCTACTAACAGTTAGCTTCGTATTTGATGCCGGCCAACCATATATGATGGCATGGTTAACTATATGATAAGTCCGAGTAGTTGATTAGGGCCTCGTATAATAAAGAACAACGAAAGAAAACTGTGAAATCCCCGTAACCAATTGAGTAACAACTTTTGGCCACTCAAGGAGGTGGTCAGTACCACGTGAATAAGTCATGCGATTCGCCTGAGGGAAGGATGATTGGAGCTATATGCACTCGTGGCCAAGCGCTTGGGCGATGAAACTGCTTGTAGGGAGGTCGGAGGTTCGAAACTCGTCGAGTTTTGTCAGGCAAGCATACTGGCAATTCCCTGTAGGGATGGAACAGCTGTCAAGGGCTTGTCGGCTTGTCAGCATAGATTGGCTAAACTTACATAATGAAATTTCGATTGAAAATTACCGTGTCTCTCCGAAACAGCACCAATTTGGTATTAGCCTACGTTACATCCAAGCCCTTCGATACTTTTTATAACCACGTGGCTTGTTCCAAACTGTGTTAAACTATCGATGAGGCGACCAAAATCCAAAAGAGCGTGAGAGCATCTGGAGTGTGGTGACTAAATAATGTAGCCGGGTGATCCGGATACATTAATACTTGTAGATAACAATTTTAGCTATCAACAACGGGTTCGGCGCATGTTTCGAGCTAATCATGTTTCAAGCGGCAGGCACTCAAGGTGTTGGACGTATGATGTCAGATTTCCGTTTGACAAGTCAGAAGTAGCGCCAAGCTGTGCAACGGACCAAATTCCGCTCCTTCTTCGGTAGACATATTCCTGGTTTAACAAGCGATGTATTCTGTGCTATCCTATATACACAGAAAGTAGTGTAATTGTGAAGGAGCCCTAAGAACTATCATGACTTGAAGGTTTGTCGTCCAAGTATGCTTTAAATAGTACCCTCAAGCACCAGTGTTCAAGTAATTCAAAATATCTACTTTCGTGAAAATTATGAACACTAAATATTGTGTGATAAATCGACTATCTGTTTTTTTATTTCGGTAAGAAAAATCATTGGGAGCAATCTGGAAACGTTCGTTAGTTCACTTTGGACGGTAAAACTGCCCCATGATTGTTTTCAAGTCATGTGAAGCACTTTTTAATTCTATCTGTATTATTTTGCGTGCATTCAAAGTAGTCATAATTATTTCCTGACAATGCGTCCAATTTGTTTGCAGCTTTTGTCGCTGACCAGCATTCAAAAGCAAAGATTAGTACCATCAACGTGATTGTAAGTTCTGAGAGCTCCCTGGTATCTTTTGTAAGTCTAGACATCCTGGCTAAACTTATTTCCCGTTGGATAAACTGTGGAAATATCTCAGACAGACCTCCGGTGATTTTTAGCCTCAAGGGAATACACATTCATATTTATTCTATGAAGTTTCTTTGAATAAGCCAGTTCTATCTGCTAATATTTGAGCGTGGTGATCTTTGCATATGCGCCTTGCGAGGAGGTAAACTTATTCTGAGTTTATTTCTGAGTTTTCAAACCACGTATCATTGGTTGCCATCGCGAGACTCTGAATGCAGAATAAAATATTCAACTGAAGCGTGAACCGCCTAACATCGCTTTGGTCATCGCACGTTGTAGGTTTTATAAATGATGTACCAGTAACACAAGGCGATGAGATTCAACTGGGTATTCTGCTGGATTGTGCCATTACTGCATAGGAGGAGCAGAAGCTCGTCACTGTGCTGGTTTGTAAGAGCGAAATCAGAGCCCAGTACTATTGGTTTCGAAAAATTCCAAGTAGGAGCCGGATCACCATTGAATGCCTCATAAAAAATGTTACTTTTTACCTCGTACAACCAGAAACGATTGCAGTTATTCGCACTAATGTTGTGATTTCGCCCGTTTCCCGGTGTCAGCGGTTCAATTCTCGGTGAAATAGGCTGTTCTAATAGAATGCACTGTGACTATCAACTGATGTGATATAAAAAATCATCATCGATTGTTTAACCCCAGAAATTTTGGGAAAATGTTTGAATACATGAGCTCACCACAAATGGGAAAATTTCTTCTTTCCATCCGATCGTGTGTGTACACACGCATTGTGTACCTTGAAGACATTAGCTGTGAGAACGAGTTGGTCAACTTAAGCACCCGACACAGAGATTTTCTAGATCGATATTTCTATACATGTCATCATGTTAGCTGTCTTGCAATGGCAACCAGCTAGAGGTTTTCCTCCACTTGCTGTCGCAGTGCGCTCATTTGGCTGGCTCTTCTTACCAAATTACAATTCTCGTTTGTTTCGGTGACCAAGTTATAATCAGTTCTCTAGTTCGTTACAACACAGACTAAGGAAAACACAGCCAATTTTATAATACTAGTCCCGAGTACTACATGCCATTGTTGGCGTTTCACCGCATTATCTGCATTCGAGTCGACAACGTGGCCAGTCTATATCAGCGGAGAACGAAAGTCATGTTCAAGAATAAAAAGCGTGTCGCAATTCCTAGACTACAGCACAAAATCACCGATTCGGTTTATGAAATTCACTAGTGGTGATGGGATGCATTCTTTGATGGACAATGGCCACACAAGGAACTGAGTTGTGTAGGGTAGACTTGTGTTACTCTCTCTCATTATGCGGAATACACGGCGTGAATTCACCTGGAGAACAAGTGAGAACACTGAGTACCAGTGGTACACACAATATACGCAGTATGCTGTCGTCTCGGAGTAATCACCCATGAAAAAGACAGCTTTGTGCTGATTTGTGGGGGAAAGATATATGGGTTCTTATTCACTAGCTACAAAAATCTTGCAACATTTGGTATACGAAACCTAGTCGAAATTGCTTTGTTCCGGGAAAATCATGTCTAAGTAAATATAGAATAGACTACCCTGAACAATAGTTTTCGTCATGCTTAGAACAACCATTTGTTTCATTTTACCTCTGCTATGCTGGATGCTGGAAGGTAGGATGGCAGTCATCAACAATGATTCAAATAAATCATGGGTTTTCATAAAGGAAACTACCCACAAGGTTGCTGAAAACCCTTCGACAGCCCACGACCGGTTTCGCCCTTCTTGGGGCTCATCAGGTAGGCTCGGTCCCCGAGTTTTCGTCAACCTTATGATCTACTTCAAACCGAATTGGACTGCTTTCGAGAAATACACTAATTTGCAAATCAATTTGATTTTTACAAGAGACTCAACTGAATCTCTCTCTCTACCCACCGATATTCTGCCTACCTGATGAGCCCCAAGAAGGGCGAAACCGATCGTGGGCTGTTGAAGAGTTTTCAGCAACCTTATGAGTAGTTTCCTTTACGAAAATATATTGCGGTATCTCAAATATCGTGCCAACTGAATCATGAGGCAGCCCCTGAGTTGGAGGACATCATAAACGAGAGATTCAACTGAGTCTCCCCTTAAAAGCCAAATTGATTTGCAAATAAGTGTATTTCTCGAAAATCATGGGTTTGTCCAGACAAAGCAGGTACCGACAGCTTTGAGAGCATGTATAGTGTTTGTGTAAAACAGTTTCCACAAACAGAAAATTAAAAATTTTGTGTGAACAAACTGGAACTATGTCTACACGCCCCTTGAAACCCAATTCATTTTCGACTCGATACCAGCGGTTTGACCGTCATCGCCACGTCAACATCAACACTTTCAGTATCACTTATATAAGTCACTCAAACTTTCCTCAACTAAGGAATGTCACTTTTATTTTTGAGTACTAATCTGAATCCGGAGGCAAATAGTACTGTTAAGATATAATTCTGGCTCACACGGACAACAAATAAACCTTCAGTGTGTCTCCCCTACGTCTCTATCAAGCTATGGTTTCTTCTTCAATTTTATTCTGTATCATTCAGAAACATAAGAGTACATTCTGTTCGTGTTTACTAATGGAAATGGGTGTTTTGTCAACGAAAATCCATAACTGTGAATATCAAAACGTCATGCCTTCTTTGTGCACTGTTTGTGGAAAAGGTTACTCTTTCACGATCTATTCGTAAGATCATCATTCAACAGTTGTGGAGAAGACGTTTTCGTGTATAGTCGTTAATAAAAATATTTCACATATTACTATACATTACGAGAATCTACTCAAGCCACCTTGCCTTCGTCGTGTTAAGTACTGACATGCTTTCGGGAACACTTAAATCCACAATTTTCATCAACATATTTGGACCGAAAATGTTTTGTTTCCATTTCAGGACAAATTTAACATCGACAAACTCAAATCCGAACCTATTGATGTCCTTCATGGCGTTTGGAGTTTTAGAATGGATATAGATGAGAAAGAACGTCTAAAGAAAGGTTTGAAGCGAAACTGGATGCACGTTATGGAACTACTATACGAAGTTTCTCAAATGCTTACAATGAGAGTTCGCAACTTCCACCGGATCACATTTCAAAAAGGACTAAGTTAGTCACTTTGCCATGTGGTTTTTAGTGTTTCTTGTTTCACTCTTTTCGTTGTACTTTCATCAAACTTCAAGATGCACGGAAAGCCGAGAACGGATGAATGCAACGCAAGCCTCTCAATTCAGTTTGAGAAACAGAAATCGTTATGAATGGTCCTCGTCACTATTAGTAACGGCACCGATACGGAGCAATAATTTACTAAGCTACCGTAATGATGGCTGGTAGACAGAACTTGATGGAAGTGAATCAGGCAGCTCTTGCCATCTTCGCCTGATTTGGCGATCGAATCACAAACGAATGAATTACACACTTTTCCTGGCCATCACTCAACCGTGTGCTGATATCCTAAATCGGATAGTGACAACCCGTTTTCACGTCGGTTGCCAAGGTGGATGAAAAGACCACTGACCACCTGACTACCGTTGTAAACAGGCAAGCTACCACTAATCTCATAAGTTGTCAATAAACCTAAGGTTTTCAGAATTGCATGGTTTCTGTCATCCGGCATAGAGGGCTGGTAAGCAGAAGTAACTTTCAGCGCACAACCGAGAACCTCGCAACGTCAACAACAAACCGGAGTGGTAAAAATAGAAGGTACAGTTGTGTTCCACGTTCGCCTCTATGGTCTGGCTTATCCAACAAAGCATTCGGTGTTTTTGTCACACTGATGGAATCCAGCCGATTGTAGACATTCACTCGAAACTAATCTACCCGATCCCATTTGCGTCTGTATACGATTTGACGCTAAGTGTTGCAACATTCGAAGACTGATCATCATTTTAGTGCCCAAAGCAAAGTGATTACGACTGTGGTCAATAAGCAAGTGCAGGTGTCTCAGGTGATCGAGCGTGAGGAGAGTTGCAGAGATTGGCTATTAGTGTGTGTGTGTGTGTGTGCAGTTCAATATTTCCAGGACATTCATGTTGAGGCTGAAAAGCAACTCTTTTCGTGCATGCATTCCGCAGTCAGAATGCCAGTGAAACTCTCCGAAGTGTTTATTTGTAAGACTGAAGGGTCACTGTCCGAATACCAGCAAACGTCTCGTTTGGTACACCATCTTGCACCAGTGAATCAATATTTGTGTGAGGGCATTGCCAGTGTACTTGTACGGACGGTTGGGCCCTATTGGTGACGATAAAATAAGAGCACCTTATATTTAACTGCAGGGCCTCTGATACGGACCAGCCTGTCCGCAGGGATGGCGGATAACCCAGGTACACATATGGCCAATGAAGTTGCCCTTAGAATCACAGTATCAAGCAAATGCTGATTAGAAAGTGACAAACTCGCCTCGGCTCTAGTTGTTTCCGTTTGACGGGAAAATCACCAAGTACACTAGGAGATATAAGTCTGATCCTACTGGGGACTGTCTGATTCCAGTGTTCGAATCCACCTGTTTGTCGTTGCAATGATCCGATTGAGTTCATTCCTAAGAGGTCACTTTTTGGAGATTGATGCACGTCGAGTCTCTAAGACTGTCACGTCTGCTGCAATAGCTATTGTCAAGACCGACCTATTGACTTCCAGGTCGCTTCACGATCTTAACTGAAGTCACCGCCTGCTGGGTTCCAATAGTCACCTTTCAGGTAGCCGTAGACAAATTGTTTTTTTGTCCAGGCTTTGATTTTTCACTCACCGTCACCTTGTAAGTGATGGTAAGAGCAGATCACACAGGAAGCACGAATTATAGTCAGGAACTGGACACCCATTCAATACTCCTCAGCCATTTAGCCCTCTTTTCTATGTTCAAACTCTTTGGCAGCGTTGCAAGCGTCGCAATGTTCCGGATTCTTTTCAAAAATAAAATATGGTCGAATCCAAGTTGAATCCACTGTTAATCACTATGGTAGTTTTCGCATGACTGTTACGTGTACTACCTCCTTGAAAGAGCCTACATGGACCATTTTAGGTGCTACTCAGTTTGGATTGCTCAGTCCTTAGAATGCTTCCTAAAAATACAATAGATCTTAAAAATGGCTCCTTGGAGGAGTGCTTTTTTCCTGTTCCAGGTGTCCTAAGGGGATTGGGATGCGTGTGTAGTGTCGTCTACTTCTGGCAGTGTCGGTAACATCACATTTGGCGACGGATTAGTCAAGCACAATCAATTTCCCTGGATTAGGAAATCAAACTAGTGGCCTTTTAGCAGGATCTACACAAGTGCAGACAGTGCTTTCATACTGTTCTATTCTGCAATCACATTTGGCGACGGATTAGTCAAGCACGATCAACTTCCCTGGTTTAGGAAATCAAACTAGTGGTCGGTTAGCAGGATCTACACAAGTGCAGACAGTACTTTCATACTGTTCTATTCTGCCGACCAAAGTTGCATGTGCGAGGTGAGAAGTTCATCTGGGACAATGAACGTTAGCCAGTTCGGAAAAACCGTGAACGGTGGGCGGCGCACCTCGGAAACTGGATTTTTCTAATGTAGGCATAGTGAATCATCCAAAAGCCAAAAATCCCTTTTGCTCAGCTGAATT
>NW_008751675.1:2955660-2984007 GCF_000715545.1 Opisthorchis viverrini
GCCTGTCCGCAGGGATGGCGGATAACCCAGGTACACATATGGCCAATGAAGTTGCCCTTAGAATCACAGTATCAAGCAAATGCTGATTAGAAAGTGACAAACTCGCCTCGGCTCTAGTTGTTTCCGTTTGACGGGAAAATCACCAAGTACACTAGGAGATATAAGTCTGATCCTACTGGGGACTGTCTGATTCCAGTGTTCGAATCCACCTGTTTGTCGTTGCAATGATCCGATTGAGTTCATTCCTAAGAGGTCACTTTTTGGAGATTGATGCACGTCGAGTCTCTAAGACTGTCACGTCTGCTGCAATAGCTATTGTCAAGACCGACCTATTGACTTCCAGGGCGCTTCACGATCTTAACTGAAGTCACCGCCTGCTGGGTTCCAATAGTCACCTTTCAGGTAGCCGTAGACAAATTGTTTTTTTGTCCAGGCTTTGATTTTTCACTCACCGTCACCTTGTAAGTGATGGTAAGAGCAGATCACACAGGAAGCACGAATTATAGTCAGGAACTGGACACCCATTCAATACTCCTCAGCCATTTAGCCCTCTTTTCTATGTTCAAACTCTTTGGCAGCGTTGCAAGCGTCGCAATGTTCCGGATTCTTTTCAAAAATAAAATATGGTCGAATCCAAGTTGAATCCACTGTTAATCACTATGGTAGTTTTCGCATGACTGTTACGTGTACTACCTCCTTGAAAGAGCCTACATGGACCATTTTAGGTGCTACTCAGTTTGGATTGCTCAGTCCTTAGAATGCTTCCTAAAAATACAATAGATCTTAAAAATGGCTCCTTGGAGGAGTGCTTTTTTCCTGTTCCAGGTGTCCTAAGGGGATTGGGATGCGTGTGTAGTGTCGTCTACTTCTGGCAGTGTCGGTAACAACACATTTGGCGACGGATTAGTCAAGCACAATCAATTTCCCTGGATTAGGAAATCAAACTAGTGGCCTTTTAGCAGGATCTACACAAGTGCAGACAGTCCTTTCACACTGTTCTATTCTGCAGACCAAAGTTGCATGTGCGAGGTGAGAAGTTCATCTAGGACAATGAGCGTTAGCCAGTTCGGAAAACCCGTGAACGGTGGCCGACGCACCTCGGAAACTGGATTTTTCTAATGTAGGCATAGTGAATCATCCAAAAGCCAAAAATCCCTTTTGCTCAGCTGAATTACTTACTTCTTATAGGAATTCAATCATTTTTCCTTCTGCAAACCGCATTCTTCGTACTTTCCAATTTCTCACTGTGTATCGATCAGCACGCCATCACATAATGAAGACACTACTACTGACAAATGTATTATAAGGAGAGCCATGGAATTCTTCAACATCTTTGGATCGAAATGGCCAAATTATGTTAATGATGTGTACAAAAAAGCTGGATGGCACCGTTGATCATTCGACTGTACATATTAGCGGCTGGTAATATTCACCCATCGATCCGCCAGAAAGCTTACACTCGTTTGCTTACTTCACAACTGTTCGGTCGTTTCACTTTTCACATGATCGGTTCTCGTGCATTTTGCTTAGTTCAGTATGCAGCTTTCTGTGATTTCTGTTCGCGTTTTTTCGGCCTACATCGATTGTGACTAGCTAAAACTGACAAGAACAGCGCGCAAATTTCGGTAAATTTTTACATATTTTTGATTAATTTCATCGGTGGCTCCAGAATTCAGAGGGGAAAGTGGGCAGACGACCAAGAGCGAAATCAGCGGTAGTACGCAGCTCACTAGCGTTAAATTATATGCATGATCTTGAGGTCAAACGTTTCCATAGTCTGATAGTAGTCGATTTCCAAAACAATGAACCTTGACCTCAGTCAGATAACACCAAAAACATGAGTTCCCTCCTAAGGGTGGAAATTGATCCCAAACGCAGCGGGAGATAAAAATAGAGGAAACGCGGGAAGTATGTTTTTCATCTGCCGAATGAATGTCGACTGAAGAGTTCAAATAACTGACTTTGCTTACCGGTCAGGTGGGTGTGCTCGGTTTGTTTCTTAAAGAGCCTGAAAGTAGAAAAGTGTACGTACGAAACTCAGGTTATATGGATTAATGGTGCTTGTTGTATTACAAGGGATACAGCCTTAGCTACAAAACAGACTCATTTTACACTGGTTTTCGTGGCGCTAACAAGCCTGCTAGGTTGAACCTGTTGGGGATATCAAGAAATTGTGATACCTCTGTTCGAATACTCCATCAACATGTTCTGTTGAGAGTCCATAAATCTAGATACCATTCTCGTACTTGATGTTCGGAAAGATTTTTTTGTGAAAAATCACCTGGGAGTGCCTCAGTTTCTGGAAAATATGAAGCCACAGAAATAGAGTCCGCTGATTCTAAACCCTCTTCGACCACAGTTCTCTATGAACACATTACTGTGGACGCCTGAAAGTAGCACTTTACTACCCTACAGGATGCGTATTTCGATCGCTTGCCAAGTTGATCCATTTACATATCTGTTTCGCTTTATTTGATAACGAAAACCTCACGTTTTTCCCTAATTCTATACTTACTTTAGGCAGACAGTGACTGTTTTACCTAACAATACTTGAACCGAACGGATTCGATTGGTGGGTTCAACGAGCTTGGCATTTGGATCACTAATCGAAGCGGTGCCGTCACTTTAGGGTTGGGTGGGCTAATCCCTCCTCTTCCGCATGTGTTTATGTAGTTTCTAAACAGTATGTGATAGCTCTAAAGCAGTTGGCCGGTGCCTAGGTGGCCTTCAGGGATTTCGATTGGTCACCTTGGAATCTGAGATGCGTGATGGTCTCACTTCCTTGTGGCTGGTTGGTTCTTTGGATGCATTTGACTGGACACTTCTGTTCCTTCGATGTGATCGGACCATTCCGTTTCTACTTTGTGGCCTGAATCTCTTCCACTTGATTGATTGGTTTGGTGGCCTTCTGTTTTTAATAGTTACTTTGATCCCACTGGTTTGTTGGTTGTTGTCAGGTTGCCTGATCCCCAATCTGGTTAAGAGTTCCGTGATTGTGTCGTTCATCATCTCGTAGCGGCTGGTGTAACGGTGATACTACTGATGGGGAGGCACGCGAGTAGCATGTGTTGTTCGTAGAATTTCGCTTTGCGTCTATTGAAAAAGGGANGGGAGATCTGTTGCGGAATTCGTGGAGCCACTTTGTAACATTTGCTTGAATTTGACCGACGAATGAGTGGAGTCAATGAATCTCCAGGAAAGTTCAAGAAGACTCGTTCGGGAGAAGATCGGTGTCCAGGTTTTGTAACTAAGATGCAGATCAGAGTTTTGCTTCCATGTTCAATGGTCTGTAACCGGTCAGTTAGCATTTCCTAATAAATAACTCCTCAGCGAAAGCCTTCTTCTTTTCACTGGTAGAGTGAGTCGTTGTCGGTGTTTATTGTTCGATTTTTGTGTAGAGTATCACAACTCGGCACACTCTGTATTCTTTGTGCGTCAGCAAGCACAGGCACATTATCCAATTTGGACTCATGTCTTTCTTTCCCCTCGTGGATTGAAATACGTGACAATGGTTCATGTCTTCTGCTAGCAAGCTTGTGTTCGTTTATTCTGGTGGCAGCTTTTCCTCCAGCCTGGCCAACATAGTGTTTGTCGCAGTCGTTACGCTGGAGTTTCTTGATCACGTCTGTTTTCTTTATTGCACCCAACTTTCCCTCTGATTCTGAGGGTATTTTAATCAATGTGGTTGCAGCCTTGAAGGCGAGTGTTATTTCATGTTACCAAAAGTGTCTTGGAGTCATTTCCGCAACGCTTTTTGAGTACCACAGCATAATTTTTCTCTGTTCTGGCTGCGTTGGCAAGACAGCCTTGTGTTGGTTTCGTAAACATCTCCACACATAGTTCCTGGCGTCTGACGAAGTCCTCGCTGTTTGTTCTTCTCCGAATCTGTTGTGTTGCAGTGTGTCTCAATTCGGTCTTTAGTTGGTTCAGCTGTGCCCTCGACGCTGGTTGGCTGATGAACACACTCGCCGCAGTTTCTCGGGATTTCGTGTGAGGCTTGGTTTGGAATGTTACTCTTAAAAGGGGACGTAGTTAATTCCGTTGTTATTTGGCAAAGGCCAAGGCCTGAGAGTTCGGGAAGCCACAATTAGAAATGGGTTGTTGTTAAACTGCTGGAAAGTCTAAATTAAAGATGATGGTACCCATGCTCAGACAATAGCGTGTTGCATAATTTCATCGGACGCAGTTCACGTCCACAGACTGACCAAAGTGATGTGCATGAGGATAATTCGGAGTTGGAATCAAGTGACTGCATTTCATGAACCACATAATGAAAAAATCTTTCCCACCGGTTCGTAGATTGGTTTAGTTATATTGATAGGTCAAGGACCATAGCGACTTTTCGAGCTTTATCGCGAGAATTTAAACATATGATAAAATATATCATAATATAATATGATATAATATGACATGATATAATATAATATAATATAATATAGTATAATATAACATAATATATATATAAATACAACTCAATATAATAATATAAATACCGGTGAAACCAGTGGTCGGGTTAAAGTAAAAGCGTTTGAAAGTAATTCCAACCTTCCGACGGTCCCCTTAATCTCAGTAGATTACCAATCTCGGAGTGCAGAACAGTACATATTTAAGAAAATTTCAAATGCATTTTAAACTTACAGAGAAGTCTAAGAAACTCAGGATAATTTTCCAGAAAGCACCGATAACATTTCAGACGGTGTTATGAGCATGTTAATAAATTTTCATTCTCACGATTCAGATTGAACAGAAAAGGCGAATTCGTCGACATAAGGTGTAATGTGATTGTTCACCTATTGGTCAAGTCAGGACGGTTAAGTCAGTGATGATGACGTGCGCTTAACCTGGCTTTAATTGCTGTCTCATAGCACTGACTCCATATAGTCTCCTCTCGTGCAGCCCGGATTTTTATCAGCATGTAAATTACTGAATCTCTCAGCGCAATGGTTTTGATCAAATAATACTGTATTCCAAACGCTTTAAAGGCTGAGCTCGTTGATCCTGCAAAATTTTGAGACGTGTGGATTTGGAGCCGTAAAAGGCTTGCCCAAAGTTTGCCAGAAGTGGGTCAATCTGTAGGGCCGAGAAACGCAACTCATCTGCTTTTTTCCTATTTGGAGTAATTTGAAGTGTTCAGTTTATGACTTTGTACAGGGAAACAAGAAAACGGGTTTTATTTTACTCTTTGAATCGTATAATATTCGGCCAAGGGTGACTGACTGGTAGTATGTTAATCCCGCTGTAAGATATGGCACTGTCGTCCTTCACGTCACGTGATCCCGAGCTGGCTGGATGCTCCGACACTGGTTTCTCAGATGAGAGGTTCAGGTGAAATACAGGGCGTTCGCATTTTGTGAACTCATTTCTATTACGGCATGCAAAATTATGCGCACTGACCAAGCATGAGATTGTCTTTTTGGCCGTCGGTTCTTGGTGATTTTCTCTGCATGTTCCGAATTCCACCTGATCACCTAAAATATACTGAGTAAGCCTGATCCAAATTTGAAACTGAATATTAACACGGTATTCAGTCATGAACAAACTGAACAGTCTAACGTCGTATCTAGATGCCCAGGATGGTTTAAGCTGCAGTTCGTGTCAATGCTGTCTAGTTTTAGGTTTGCTACTTAACATCAAAGTTTACGCATTTACATTCTAAACCCTGCCGTTCTTATGAGGGACCCAGTAAATGTTTTGGCTGATAGCCGAAAGGATTCCATGACATTTTGTGTTTCAAAGCTCTATTACGCTTCTCTCTAAAAATTTTCAAAGCGACCTGTAATGAGAATTCGATTTGAACGATCCAAACATGCCTTTATGTCTTCTTGAACTGTCTGTGTATGTAGTTTACGCACAATTTCCAGAGGTTATTTCTTTTTACATGATTAGTACGCAGAGTGAGCCAATTAGACTAGGGATTTCGACGAGTAAACCATGCTTGTTTTAGTACGCAACGTCCTCAGTGCCTTCCCTGTTTAGCCAAGATTGCAAAATTACCTTGTAATATGTTGAAACTTCTGGTTTAATCCGAATCATGAATAGTTCCATTTTACCCGCGAAAAGGCAGCGTGTTTCAGGTCAATATGCAATTTAGTGAATTTGCTTGTCTCTTACATCGACATTTTGTAGTGACTCTGTTAATTGCACCTCTAAATACAGCCAAGTTTTATACACGACGATTATCCTAGCGGCTTATCTTGGTCTGTTCCCGGTGGTTCATTCTCCTATTTAGCTGACCGTTTCATCTATAGTATTTTGGCACTCACGTAACGCTGACCATCTACCTATAGGGCTGATCGTAAGCATGAGCCAAACACGGGGATAAGTCAAGCTGAAAGCAGACAGTTTGAATTCCTGAATTGCCAGACTGTTTCTCGGCAGAGATCATCACGTAAACACAAAAACCACACCCTATCAGGCTTGTAACAAGGCACTACTCGCCAGGAAACTGTCCGATCGTCTTGGACCTTTTACAATTCATTTGGAGCAGTAACTAGAGCTTGATTTCTTTTTAGTATGGTTGAGCTCACGTGAAAGCTCTTCTGTCAAATACACAACCTGGGCTACTAAAAGTGGACAAACCTGACTTGCAGATCCATTCGAGTGGATGAGACAGAGTGCAATTGGGACATGTTTAATTTGGGGCTACCTACCTTGAGTATGAAAGTTAGGTAGTTCTCGTAAACTTTAGTTCATCCATCATCACAATAGGGAGCTTATACACAATGTGTTTTAGCCGAAAATTTTGTAAGACCACGATCGTCTGTCAAAATAATCAACAGCTTAAATTTTTCAGTTGTTCAGAGTTGATGATGAGAATTCGGTTACCGTTTCGTGCATCGTTGCCTTGTGGTACTCTAAATTTCGTGAAATTGTTAAATGGATCCTCCAGTGTCTTTTTGTTAAACATAAATGCGCATCAAATATTGTGGAGGTGGGCAGACAGAGTTTGCCTGCGCAACATAACAAAATACGTTTGAACTGTTTTTCTGTCTCTTGTTTTCAGTGTACCAAATAATTGGAGTTCGTTCGGAAGGTCTTGGTTTCTCTCCATACGAGATGACAATTTCGAGCATGAAGGATGTGGAAAAGAAGTGTTGCTACAGGGTAATCGTGATATTTATAGATGACTACTGGTGATCAAAACAACTTTTTCATTTAAATTGTAATTTGATTAAGTAAGCATCAAATATTTCAACATATAAGTCCCACTTGGATATCTTCGAACTTAAGGCCGCAACTGGTAAGTCATTCGTGACGGAACAAGGGCATTTAGACGGAAGGATGGCCGATCAAAATTTGTTTAAAGTGTCGACTTCTGCAGTATGCTCGTTTTCAACCAGTTTGTCATCATACCCGCCGTGTATCTGCCACAAGCGTTTTTGTTGCTCTCCAAGTTGCTGTTGATTGAGTTATCACAAAGACCGGACAAAGTGATCGAGTAAACGCAGGAGACTTACCAACTAGGGATAATTTTTAATACCCAGAGAGTGACGGGGTGGCTTTGTGGATCAAACGGAGTAGTTAGCAGGATAGCACTGATGGGGTCCCGAACTGGATTCCACCCGAAAGAGGAAATACCGAAACAGACAGCCTTTAGAATTTCACGTTACCCGGACTGATCCTGTTTGCTTATTTTTGAAACGTTTGGCGTGAATTGACAGTGAATAAATGGTTGTCTGATGTTGCTGACTTCAAGCCAGCTCTGCTTAGGTCGGAACACGCGTACAATCGCAGACTGAGATTCAAGTAGTGGAAATTTTGCGCCGCTTTCCCAAGGATGAACCACTAAGATAATTTGAAAGACTTTCGCTGCTCGTTTATACAAATCAAATGTAGATGAAGTAAATCCATATTTTAGTAGATAAAATACAAGTAGAATGAGCAAGACACTACGTCCTGAGGTATCGGTTTATCATAGATCCTTCTAACAGCTAAGCCATTAGGTTCACATGGTGTCCTTTCATTGGGAAACAAGACAGTTGAGATAAACCATCATTTTGCATTTGAACTTACTGCAAGTAACTGACTATAATGTACGTCTTCTAAGTAGGACAAAGTGCGTGTATCCAGTGAAATCCGTTAACATGTGTTGATTCAACTGATGTAGCAACATGCGAAACAGATCTTCCTGACGACCTGATCATCATCACAGTAACAAGTCTCGGAGTTTCATTCATTCCATAACTTCGTTCTTTACAGAATTTTTTCGAAACTGCCCGTATTCTGTTGGCGACTCACAAGTAAAGCAGAACCCTGTTTTTAATTTATCTGAATATACATGTATGTATATTTGAAGACATTACAATGTCTTTCGGTGACACGTGTAAAAATGCTTCACGTCTCCCTGTTCAACCTTCGCCGGATCATCATTCAAGAAACAGTCTACCAAGCATCGGAAAATCAGCAAAAACGCAGCTCGGAAACTGACTCAACACTAACACCACGCTCAGTCAGTAATAGAGAGTTTGTTGTGTATGCAAAGTCCATCCATGCTATACAACCGAGAAGCACAGTGCTTCGACAACCCACAACCCCACTTGGGACTGATTCAAAAAATGTCATAGACAACAAGGTCAAATGGATTTACTTAAGCCTCCGGCTAAAACCAAACTGTGTGCGAAAGTGTGTCCGGCGAAGTGAGACTGGACATCCAAGCTATCGACAGGTAAAGACAAGCTAGGAAATAACGATGGTATGAAATCCAAAACCTCCAGCCGCGACTCGTTGGAAACACTTCTCACTAGTGTGTTCTCTTCTAGAGGCTTGTTGTCTCTTGTGCATTTTCCCAGCATTTCTTTCCTCTCCCATCCATTCGACGATCATTTTATCTGAGGAATTAAGGTTGTGTGCTGTCCTTGATTGTTTTTTTCAAAACGTGTTGCCGTATTTTTCCCTTTCCTCGATGATTTTTTCTGTGTCCAAGGGTTGGAATTCTGACTTCTCAAAATGGTCTAAAAGATACTTTATTTATTATTGTTCCACAGTGTGTACCTCTCACCCGCCGAAGTATTCTTTTAGAGGGCGGATCCTAAAAACGATGAAAAGTGGCACAACTTAGTTACTCATACCCTGAACATGACGTTGCCATTTTTTGAGCAGCTCAGTACTTCAGGTGTACAGACGACTGTTGTCAGATCACAAATTCACTTTTGTCATCAACCCATGAGAACTGAGTTTTGAGCTGCCTTAACCATATTATCGTCAATATCGTGCATGATTAAATAGCTTCTTTCAAGCAAACCGTATTTTGATTGCAGCTCACTGGTTCCACAACCTTAATTTCCCCATGTGTGATGCACGGATCCGTTCCCAACACTTTCTTACGTTTTACACAGAGGAGACTACTTGTGTTGCCCACGTTCTTACTTCACAGCAAGTATCTTCGTATTTTTATTTATTGCCGGTATTCTTGTCCTCGGATAAGGCTCCATGGAATGGGTAACCTTTGCGAGATGTTTCCACCTTATATTTTTAACCTTCAATTGGTAAATGGTTACAAGGTTTAGGAACTAATTCACTTCCCAATTTTTCCTCTGACCTCAAAGCCGTCTTTACTTGTCATGAAGTGCAACTGTTCAATGAATTTTTTCTGGAGATTCATCACTGTTAAACATTATGAGGCCCAAAGTACTTCCGCGCTGTACATTTTGCTAAACGCAACCCGATTTCAGCGTGCTGAAACATCAAAGTCTCGTCGAACGATAAACTTGCGCTTGAGCCAGGTTTTACACTAGAAACTGCCAATGGTAATACCACTTCGTTTTATATGTTGTAGGTGATTGTAAATCGTAACCTGTGTGTAGCAACTTTGTCGGGTAAACCAACTATTCTTTTAACTTTTCGGCGCATCAGCTCTTTGGCTTCACTCTGTTACCTTTGCATGCACTGCAAAAACGCAAAAAGCTTATCACCTTTCGTTGGGAGTCAATGCCTGACCTTTCGTGCTAAATGGTGGAAATTTATTAGGAGTATACTTTCTCCTGGATTGGTTATCCGAAACCTGGTACAGCCATTTGGTTTCTAATAAGAACAACGATTGTGATCCAGCGATGTATGGTTCCATCTATATGCATAAATTAGATGTCGTCGGGGTGTATGACTGCGATATTTTCCTGGATTCGGCATTATGGAGCGGTGGAGTGCTTAAAGACGCAAATTGATGACAGCGAGTTCAAACTTATGTCCTTGGGCTCTAGAGAATAGCTGCTTTATAACCTTAGCGACACTTCCCTGATGCAAGCAGTTCGTTGGCTAATAGTCTAACTTATTCTGAGGTCGTTGTGTACCAGCATAAACTAATAAATAACGCACTAGGTCTTTCCGACAAAGCGGAGAAGTAATAAAAGATGCACGAATAAAATCATGACACAACTATTATGATAGAGTTCGATAAATACATACCGATTTGCTCTTGATGGGAACTCACCTTGAGCACACCTGAATCTTTCGTTTATGATATTCTTAAACGACTGAATGTGTTGAACCAGGCAGCCTCATGGTTCAAGTGGCACTATATTCCAGATATCGCGGAGTTTTTGGCAACCTCATGAGTAGTGTAGTTTGCCTATACCTTAGCAGAAGTATGGTAGTCCACTTACACCGCGAAAGCACGAGACCCTGATGTCACATAATCCGCTAGAATCTAACTAATTTGAGAACGATTACCCATGAAAATACATACCACCAACGTGTTGGACAGCTTCATGGTTATGATGTTGATCTTCCTAATCGGTAGCAAATTCAGTGCTCTTCATTGATGGTTTGCCGTCTTATTGACAGATTTTACCCAAAAAGTGATTAAAAATCCAAACATACCTCCATTTCAAGAAAAGTTACTGCAGAAAACGTGACAAAAACTGATTTTCGGCCTCCACTTCGATATCCCTGTGGTTTAAGTTTCATCGACGTGAACTAAAGATAAGTTGAGGCGTCAGCAGGTTGCCGCATCAAGAAAAAATTCCTATGTGAAATAAAAAACGAATGCAGATTCCCTGTGCTGGCTTGTATCGAATCTCTCAACAAACTAACAAACTGCGGGACAGTAAATCTAACAGTTTCCTACACGCCTATTATTTTGCTACTCTAAGCTATCGGGGAACCTACTGATTTTTTACCAATGGGTTTTTCCTCCCACCACACGTTGTAATTTGGAAATAAACCAGTACATTCGGATAGGCTGTAATCTGATTAGTTTGACAGTCAACTGTGGCACCGAATGAAAAGCCAATTATATAACCAACTCACTTCCTGTTTATTTTACAGGCGCGTGAATTTCATTCCTGCGCCCTAAAGGATTTTGTCCTTCATCGAGCTGCAAATACAATGGGCTGTGTGTTGGAAGTATTGATTGATTATGCGCAATTTAGTGTTGATGGTACACAGAGGCTACAAGACACTTTGTCTGCGCATCGTCATTTGACATTTGCGGTTATTGCCGGACGCAACCAGATTACCGCTCAAACAGGTAAGCTCTATTCGATCCCGAATATCTGCCAACGTTTGACCACCCAAGTCCTCATAGTATGACTGACTATAGTTGGGCCATGTCTTAAGGCAAATGAGGAGTCATAGTATCGTATACATAGTTCTGTATTATCAGAGATGAGACGTTTGCCTCGCACGTCCAACTACGGCCGAAGATTGAAGTACATTGTTTCACAACTGCATAGCGAGACCCTGATTATAGAGATTAGCACCAATCGAACCCTTAAATGGAGTTCACCTTGTAGGTGGACATTTTTTGTCAAAACATTTCACATGTCCATTGCATTTTGATCACCATTTGTCGTTTTGTTGATTTCCAATTACACAACAGCGGTGCTGTTGTAATGTCTTTATGTGCAACATTTTTCGGCACCATCAAACTACTACCACCAAATTAATGGTGGTTCCTACAGAACTCCTAAAAGACTACTGATGGCTGACAAGGAGTGCAAAGCGCTATGACAGCCACTCGGTCAGTTCAGTCGATATCAGATCAAGAGCTGTGCGCGACACGTGATATTCTGATGAATTCGAATCACTGATGTGCCAAAGCCACGCTGCGGCTTTTGTGCTTGTTTTTATCACAAACTGATAGACTTCACATGTGAAGTGAGCTACTGTACGCATAACTCTGGCCAATAGAGCAAAGGAAATAGATTTTCACGAGTATCCACGGAGAGAAAATGTTAACCACCAGCATACAAGCCAAAATAAACAGCAGACAGACTATCAAGGTACCTGTGGAACGACATAAAACAGTAGTTTGGTTTTAAAATCGAGAGAAAACAAGTGCCTCATATGAGACAATTTCCAAAATACGCATTTTGTTTAATAAAGGCCTTTGACGGAATGAAATGCAGGCGTCATTTAAAATGAGGTAGGCCGAAGTTCCAAATTTACGGGGCAACCATCCGAAAATTGCGACCTGAACTGGAACCAAAAGTGCTGTCTAGAAGGCAAAGATTACCGAATGGGATAACCACGAGTTATTGCGTGACGAAATGGGAGCAGAGGTCTTACGGACAAACGTTTATCATTTGAAATTCTGCATGCTATTACTTCCATTTACGCGCGATGAATGCATTTCATCTGGTGTCTTCAAATATATGGGCTAAATTGTTGTTCATGTGAAACTATGGGATGACATAGGCTAAGAATATCACCCAACTTTTCCTGAATACAGAGGTCAGGTTTGGATCGAGTGGTTGGTTCAGTACTGTCTTGTGGTCAACCTGCTTGTGGCCACGTTTGTTCCGTTTTCTTATTTTTTAACATGCCCGAACCTGGCGATGAGGCATTGCCCACAGTCTGTTCCGCTGTTGCACTGAGGTTTGGAATAAACTTATCGTAACTGGGCTGCCACGGAGACCTTGCGGTACACAAAAATCCCGTAAAATTGTATAATTATCCAGATACTTGTTGGTCAATAGTTAACAGCTACCTCACATCATTATGTGCGTATCACACTATCATTTTGATTGACAACACAGTCTTATTGACAGCTAACAGATAAACAATCTTTCCGCTCTGTTACAAACTAGCAAAAGAGATTATGCATGCTGGTAAGCCGCCGCCTTCAGAGTTTTTATTTATTTTCTTAACTTTTGTGTACTCATTGTGGCTCCTCAGACTTATATGTGGATAAACTGTCCACAATATTGGCCGGACTTGAAAGTTTCCGGGGTTTCGCGAGACGCGCACCGCTAGTGATTCTCAATGAAACAGCTGCACAGTACAAACGCCAATCCACTTCACTTATAAGGCATATTCTCTGCTAAAAAGTTTCCAGTCACCCCATACACTACTGACGAGCTAAACAATACTACCCAGACCTCAGTGCAGTTCGTGAAATGGGGTCCAGTTTTACGGTATACCACAGAACATTTGTCTGCCTGACAAATTTTTTGTGAACACCCAACGAATCATGCAGGAATCTAATTATGCGGTCTTTTGTACAGGAAAATGAATAAACCACACAACTCCTCGTTATTTAACTAGTGCTAGGTCAGGCTAATAAAATGCTGGGATTCGATCACGATGCAATATCTGATTTACAAACAACTGGCCCAAACTCACTGTTGAGTCAAGGATGTGATTTGATCGATTTCTGACTGGCGTGTGCTCTGGTGTGCTACTAAAACTATATAGTTTCTCAAAATGTTTTTCAAAGAATGCTCGTCTAAGGTAACTTGATTTGTCGTACAGATTTCATTGGCGGAATTACCGAAAGTCTGCAAGTCTTACAAAACCTCTACGGAATCATGACTGTCCTTCAACACGGGTGCACGCTTCGATGCAAATAGCGTACATTAATAACTTTCTGAGATGTATAATTCGAACAGAAATTGAAAAGCCTTGGAACAAAATTTGTTGTTGAAGAACCACTTTGTAAGAACTTGTCCGGAGGTAGCATCTTTGACAGGCGACCTCAAATTGGTTCTTTCACGCGGCACTAACCCATTCACTTTGGGAAATATGGAATCTCTCAGTGGTGTGATTATGAAAAAAAAATCTTTTTAACATGTTTTCATATGAGTTACCTGAGAGAGGGCATTACTTTAGGTTAGAATATAGGGGCTAATACATGGTGATCTTTTTCCGCCAATGAATGGTCCAACGATATAATCACCGGTTCTGATGCTCAAACCTCTAACAAAAAGCTGTGGATGACCAGTGAGCTCATTCTGTGAAGGTATGAATCGCCAAAAACAATTATGCATCGAGTGGCATACATCAATACATAGACAGATTTTAAATAAGTTTGGCGTACATAGCAGCAAAGGGAGTCTTCTGAAATTTTTCCGAAATAACTTCAGAAAATGTGACGAGACGAGCTTGGTATGGGGTGACAAATGCATATGGTGGGAAAGTATGAGCAAATTGGTGTTTCCTACATGAATTTGGCTTTAAAAGTTCCCAGTGGATCCGAAGGGAATCAGCGACAGATGTTGAAAAAGCAGCAGATGCACAAAGAGAACCCCGGCTGGCGGCTCTCCTCAGGGTTTTGTTCTGTAAGTGAAGGTGATCTATGCACGAAAGTCAAGGCGCACCTTGCATATGTTTTACTTCTACTGAGAACCATCAGCAGTGTACACCCCGATGATCTGTGGGGCAGTTTGAAGACAATCTGTCCGATAAACCTGTGAACTGCTACTCCAACTAGACTTCGCGGGCTTTTCACTCACTCAGTTTGGTTTCCCTATAAGCACCCCCTGCCAGGCAGTGAACAGGAGCCGCATACTCTGTGCGATGCTATGTTTACTCCCTAGCGGTTGTTCAGGATACGAAGAACGGATTGGTTTGTCATGAAGAGACAACTTCCCTGCGATTTGTATTCTTACGAAGTAGTCGGGCAACTGGTCTGTCCAGCGTCGGGGAAAGATATGATCCAGCAAAAATGTGGATACAATTCCAGATCCCGGTGGTACGTCCAGAAGTGTTCAGACTCCTATAATGCTGGCAATCTGTAAACAGTAAACAAGACCCTACCTACTTTTCTGGCTTATTTCTGGCTTTCAATGCATTACGCGCAATTTTGTTAGTTGGATATTGTGCTGAGGGAGCTGGCGCTAAACTGGTCTTTCAGGCATAAAATGGGTTACTACTTTGCCACAGAATCAAGATAGAAAGGCGGTGTACACAACAATTTATCCCGGATACGGGCTCTATAAACTGAAGAATGGTATAGACCTAAATGGATCATGCGTTTACTATTAGGGAATTAAGTTGTACAAATTGCTGGTACTAATATGCAGAAGAATGCACTACTAGGTAACAATTTAAAGTATCTTTGTGAGGGAACCCTCAACTGCACACACGGTCGTTTCTCTTGTCACTTATCAAACATTATAAACTGAACTGTTCATTGCAAGTCATCGATTGTTTTATATTAGTGTTGGAGCGTAACCTAACTCCACTGCCGTCCGTGTTTACAGAGATACAATTTGGCATCCCTGGACCGTTCACCCGCCACTGGTTGCATTATTTTGTAAGTATTTGCCAATACTTTAGGGTAAAATTGGAAAAGCATTCACCTCACGGCCATTCAAATAACACCTGGGCTTGTTTAAGCAACATGCTTGAATGTCTCCCACTCTTGGGCTAAAGGACAATGTGGAAAGTCACGAATTCCGCCTATTCCAGAAAGCCTTGTGTGATTTTCGTACAAACCAACAAGTGTTTAGGTTTCATGAAGACGGAGATTGGAGGTCTGCAGAAACACATCTGATTCGAATGTAAACCCTGTTCCTTCAGTAAACGACACATCGATATTCAGATGAATCATCAGATAACCTCTGGCAATCCGTAATTCCAGGCTAGGTGCCTTTATGAGCCCTCAGAGTTAGCTGGAATCGTCGGTAACTTTCACGCTAAACCCCTTAGATCACGTATTAAAAAGATGCAAACATTCTTGGGCAGACCGAGTATTATTTGGCACCAAAGACGTCTGCGTCATTTCTGAAGATGCTGCGATATTTAAGAGCCCCAATCTACTTTTCCTAGTCAAAAATCGTCAGGTTTTCTGTGCCAATTTTCTGCATGGAAACGAGCTGAGATTTGGGGCAGCAGAGTGCGGCCAATAAGCGCACATCATCCATGGATTCCGGAGTATCCAGAGCAGTAGTTTCACACTTATCATGTTGTTTACCTTCATGTCCTGTAACACAGTGTGCCTAGAGCAGTAACGGATAATTTTCCGCAAATAACGAGCATCTAGTCCCGTTCAAGGTGACATTATGACATTTTAATACAAGGGATCTTGTCCGTCCCATATCCTTAAACGGCACGCGCTTCGGCCTACTTGTTGCTTGAGGCGACCAACTGAACACTTTTGCACCAAATGCCCTAACCTTTTCTGTAGATTCATTCGGGTGCTGCCGTCCAGTTAGATATTTCCAAATTTCGAATTCTCCCATTAGACGCTTTTTTATAAGAACCAATGTGTACCTTGCCCAACAAACGAACAGTTAGATGGCAGTCTAGACAAGGACAGATGAATAATGGTGGTGCTGCGTTAGGCCAGACACAAACTCACTCTGACGTGATTAGTTGTGGTGTACATTGATGGCTTGTTTCAGTTGGCCACAGGATTAACGAACTGACAAACATTAAAAACGTGGTCTACAGTTTTGATCGGCAAAAGGAATCTGATCATCAAATTTGTTGGCTTTCCAGGCACTTGCCAGCCTGGAATGGTGCTTTGGTTCACGAGAGCTTTCGCCACAAATTGCGTATACAAATGTGATTTCCACGAGTTCGCCCTAACTTATACTAGCCCGTGTTTGCAGAGCTCGTGTCGATCGTTTACTGGAAGAGGTATGAAAATGTCGTCCGATGCTCATGCCAAGCCAGTCTTTAAATCAGGTCATTACCAGTACATACTCTGCTCTATCCAATAAATTGCATATCCGTACTCGCCAGACGCATGAGGTCATTAGTAACTGACAAAACGCATCCAGTTCTTCGATTCCAGGGATTGATCATCATCGTTTTTGGGGCTGAAATTGGGCACACCACACACCGGTATGTTACTCCGGTGAGTCGTGTTCACGGACCTAAGAGGCACTTAGATCCACATACAAGGAATACACGGTGACATCGGAAAGACGATGCAGCGTACAAACTCACAATTCGATGATAGTCAGTAGGCCGTACTACCAGCCATGAGTTTAGTGGTAGAAAAATCGTGCCATGTATGCATACGTGTATGTGGGACGGATAAAGATTTTTTCTTGACTGAATCAGATCTAGTTGGTGGAAGAAACCAATAAAAAGAAGAAATGACAACTCGTCGAAAACCTAGAGGTCGCTTGAGCCGAGTTAATCGGTGACGCCTTGGACAAATTCCACTTGAAATTTTGCAGCCTACGGCAAATAACATCGTTTGGTTCGAAAATTATCCATACCTTTTTAGATACAAAATGGAATAAATATTCACCCGGCTGGTAGAAAGATCGACGAAGGACACATGCCCACAGAGTGGTTCGCAGCACAGATTTATCGTGCATCAGAATATGACTCCCAAGGTCCTTATTGGTATAAAGTTATCCGTTTCCTCTGGGACATGACAAACCTATTTTCAACCCGGCAAATCTACCTGTATATGGCTGTTTTCCCACGGGTGAAAGGTGAGTGATTTGTTTATATGTTTTTTATGCATACCGAGAGGCTAAAAAGCATCTCAAGCCTGATCACTATCTACGATTTAAATGGTGACGAGCCACGTAAACCAGCAAAAGAAATGATAGCAGACGGATTTCTAATTAACCTGGATTTCATCGGTTCTTCATAGATCATTTTTTAAACGCTTCTTATTCTGCATCAATTTGGGGTACCAAAACTTCACTGTGTGTCTTAACATGATTTGCTTGCTAAAACAATACGTGAACGTCCCACAGAAGCGCACTTTTGTTGCATTACCAGTTAGGAGTCCTGCCCAGTCTCAAGGAGACTAGGTTGCGACTTAATGGTGTATACTACAGATTAAGCACGCTTTAGTTTATTGTCCGGTACTAAGGGTTCGTCTTCGTATCTGGCGGAACGTGGAGGTTATTGTGAGATGTACGGAACTGCCTTGCATTTTTCGATTATAAATGTGTACTCTTCGAAGGACGTCCAGAGAGTTCAAGGAGACTCTCAAGAATGCTCGATTTCCAAAAACGCGGTGCCTATGAATTGTCCGATTTCGTGTCTAACAGCTTCTATCCTGAAAGGCGTGTAAGAGTTGCTTTAAAATTCTAACTGTTTTGTAATGAGACTACCTAACTTTCGGTTTGTTGCACCGAGATTCTTCTGCTGTTGTACGAGTACAGGCCGTAAGCGCGGATATTCCCCGTTCGGATGCATTGTACATTCTCAGCGATAACCTGATCACACCGATGCATGAGTTCAGAATTCAACCTTTTCATTCCTGATACAATGCCATAAACTGTGTGTATTCCCTCTCCAAAGAAACCAGCGCAGAGTGTTTGACTGATTAAACTTTCATAAACTGGGCTTCGCGTTACAAAATCGGCGGGGTAAGAGACACTTGATGACTGGCTCAACGCAAAGGTGACTTTCGTAGTTGGTATCTCGCCCATGGGCATTTTGCCTCAAGGGAGAGGAAACATTTTTTGGAAAATGTGGTTTTGGTTATAGTGGACATAAAACAAATGTGTGGATTTCAGTGAAGAATATCATTCATCGGAAAACGTCAGTCTGTCTCATCCAGTACTCTCACGTGTAGTGTAAAGAGAGAATTTTTTTAAAATGTCGCAGGGTGAGAGAGGCGTTGAACAAATCCAAGCGGACAAGCTGTTTGTAAACAGTTCTTCACTACACATGTTTGCTGTTCGGACGAAGTTATCGCAGTGTCCCAAATATGGTGCCTTGAGCATAGTTTACATTTGCTGACACAGTGACTCACAGTTTGTGCATTGTTCGCCAAAGTGGGTTCTGTTGAAAAAAATAAATGGTACAGAGCCAATCACGTGTTATTCGTCAGTTAAGTGGTTCTCCCGGTGTTTCGCCCTCTGTGTATGCAGTGTGGTCTGCTGACTGGAACACAGTCACGGAGTGCACAATCTCAGGTAGTCTAGCTCCAAATTGGCTTTAGCACTGGTTCACCAGCAATATTTGGGCTGCGGTTTCAGTCCTACGGAAACGGGTTGTGTAGTACAAAATGCAGGCAATAGACCTCAGCGTATTAAAGATACTCACTACTCTCCCAATTTCTCGGTTCACCAGCAATATTTGGGCTGCGGTTTTAGCCCTACGGAAATGGGTTGTGTAGTACAAAATGCAAGCAATAGACCTCAGCGTATCAAAGATACTCACTTACTCTCCCAATTTCTATTGTTTTTTCTTGAACGCGATTGTTTCTACGTACGAAAGCATCATAGCGTTTTCCAGTTATATCCGGCTCAGCTATGACGAAGTTTGCTAAAGCAAACATTAGCTAAAACTACGCAGGCTATGCTGGCCGAAACTTCTCCCTTACTCTTGTCACAAACAATCTGAATGTGAACATTCTGTCTTCCGCTTTCGTGGATAATTTCGTGTGCATTTTCACCGTTCAGCAGAGCATAGCTTTACTAATACTGTGTCTTCTTCCACGTGATTCCACGCATGTATATGCGTTCAGCCATTAAATATCGCGCGATAATTGAAATGTCGGAGGGTATTCAAACCGCATTGTATCATGGAACAACTCATGCAGTCATCCAGCAGTACTGCTGTCCCAATGTAAGTAAACAGGTTGGTTTTGCTTTCATTTAACTCATTCGCTTTTGGACAGGAGATCTGTGATTGGCCAGTTTATTATTTCAATTTATGTGAATTTTGATGTTTAGTTTACCACAAGTTCACTTTTGTGCACTTTGCGCATAAAAACCAGCATACACTTTCAGACGGCTGCAACAGGGTAATTTCAGATTTGACTGGAGCATGAGTTCGACGAAAAACTAGGGAACTACGTCTACCTGATGAACCTCAAGAAGGTTGGCACCACTCCGTGGGCTGTCGAAGATATTAAAAAACCTTACAGGTAGTGTGTTCCTTGTAGAAAATGTCATCTATATCTTTGTAATATACTACTCATAAGGTTGCTGAAAATCCATCGACAGCCCACGACCGGTTTCGCCCACTTTGGGCCTCATCAAGCTGAATCTCTCGTTTCTTCATTATGTTCTCAGGCAAGTGAGTGTGCTGCATGCACCAGGCCGCCTCAAGTTTCAGTCGCTACGATATTCGAGATATCGCAATACATGTATATCTTTGTAATGATGGAAACCCGGGGACTGCGCCTACTTGATAAGCCCCAAAAAGGGCGAAACCGGTCATGGGCTGTCGACGGATTTTCAGCAACCTTATGAGTAGTACATCTCTCTTCCGAGAGATTCCAACAGGCTAAGGCGTTTGGCCGCTGGCCAGTCCCTAACTAAATCGCGCTTCTTGAGCAAATCAACGGATCCAGATCGGGTGATCATTTTGACCGACCTTTTGAGGGACGAATTGTCACCTAGACGGTTCACTCATTATACGAGTGATTCTTCCGTTGAATTACTTGTGGCTTGATGTTGGCTAGGCTATTTTGTTCATACACGTGATCCGTAAACCAAAATCCAATAGACCACCACATTCGACGTAAATGTTGCGGCTAGAACCGTTATTAATCCGTTAGAATATATATATATATATATATACACTGTCTCAGTCCTCTAAGAAATGTTTGCGTTTGGTTGTCCCAAACGTCTGACTATTGGCCTTTGAGCAGGTCTATAGGCAACGGCTTGAAGTAATTCAGTTTCCTTTTCCTTGTGCCTGCAGAAGAGATGTTCGAGGAGTAGAGTGACTTGGGTGTGAAGCGCGCCTACGTGGTTCCCAATACAGTCTTCCGGTTTTTACCGGTGTTCGATTTGTTCACTACATTGCATCAAAGAAAGCTGTTTAGGCAAGAACCGTATAGCTGTGATCAGCAGTCGCCATGACCTCATACAGCCTACGGAGAATACAGGTCTCTTAGCGGCACAATCATCCTGAGGTGGGATACATTCTTGTCGAACCGAGTAGTGCCTTGCTTCCTGCCAACACTCATTAACTACCTCCAGGAAGTGAATCAAAAGTTCCAAGATCAAAACTTTGCATACACTAATTTATGATCAAATGTTGCACCATTTTATGAAAATGTTGCAGTTTGTAGACAATTCGATATTCGAGCAGAGCGCCTGATAATTTATGAGTCTTAGGATACAACTCCTTCGAAAGAGCCGCTTTTTCCTACGGCCAGGTCTGCTGAACAAAATATACAGCAAAATATTCAATGAAACCACAATTTTTGTCAACAGGTACTAAAATATGGTGCCGTAAACTGGCTTGGAAGTCGAGTAGAAATAAGCTGTTGCATGACCTGCGTTATTGCATTAAACTATTATGTGTAATTTGGAGCGCCGGGCCCACGGCCCACTGGTCGATGACGGGCTAAATTTCTGTTCAAAACTTTATGCAATCCTATCACTGCATACCTTTGGGTCAAGTAATACAGACGATAGTGGATACCGCCAGATTTCATATCCTTGCGATATAATTTGTCGCTGAGTCTAGTGTGCGCGTTTTTCACTGTTTTGTTTTCGGCAAGAACGTCCATTTGGTTGTGAAGAGTACGCCGCTAAAAAACAATCCCCTTTATGGATAACTATTACAGCCTTGATGCACATCTTTGTCACTTTATGGGCTCCCCAAAGTTTTGCAGATTTGTTTTTCAATCATATACTGAATACACTGCTGAAAAATTGTATGCCCTTATATTTATTGTTCAGACCTTGATTTATTTCAAAGATTTGTCATCCCTCCTCCTAGCAATACAAAATATCTTTCAACTACCTTCACTGTGACGTACTCCAGTATTATGTCGCAACCGAAATGGAAATATTTGGATGTGCAATAGAACTGCATGTCCCCACAAATGCTCTCGGAGGTGTTCCGAAACCATCGCAACTTCAAATGGGCACTGACGTGTATGCTTTCCCATCAGCACATAAAATAGGTAAGCTGAATCAATGAAATTTCTGTCCAAATCTACGAACCGCCCGTTGTAACTAGCTGGTGATAACAGATGGGCTTTTTGAAGATTCTTAAGGTGTCGTTGCAAAATTAACACCGGTTTTTCCATGCGACAGGTCCATTCAGTTTCGTAAAATACTTATTCGTCTTTGATTGTTTGCCAGTTCAAGGTCAGCCAGCAACTAAGTTCAAACTGGCAGAAAAGTCACGGTAGATGCCATTCGCTAATTCGTGCCATCTTGGTCATTGATAGACCGACACTTCTCTGACCATATACAAATTTCAACTACAAGGATCATATGAGACTGGTCTGCATTGCCCTTGTACGACCGTGTATGATGCATGACGCAGGACACGAATCCTAATTTTTAGGGCACATGAAACCGAAAATGTTGTCAGTTCAAGGCACATTCAAGTTCACAGCAAACATAGCATGTTTCTTCTCAACAACGGAACGATAGATGAAAATTCTTACAGTGTATTGCAATAACTAAACGACAGGTAGCCGGAGATATCTACGTACATGCCAAAATTTTTTATTCGGTTACTTTGTCCAACGTTTTGTACATAATTTGGCAGACCATATACATTTATCGAATGAATCTCCAAGGATCCATGGTGTGGTGCAATAAACTTACTACATGTGTAAGACAGATGGTAACCAGTACGGTTTTCCTGAGTACCTGATCCATACAGTCGGTCCAGTCATCACAATCACAATCCATCAGGATGAAATCCGCGTAGTGTTCTTGGGCTTTATGTGGGTAAGAGGGTTAATACCGATCGGCCTTCCGTCCACCTTGGTCGCTTTCTTGTAGTGGAATAGTTGGAGTCCACGTATATATCAATATCGTCTGAACAGTCCTCCCAATGTTCTAAAGCTACTATCCCGGTGAGTCCACATCAAAGAGGAGAAACACTGGGCTAGAGTTTCGTTTTTATTAGACCGCATCAACTGTCGTTGGCCATATCAAGTTTCAAACCCCAACATCAGACATGCGAGGCGAGCGCACGTTGGAATTTTCGTCTAAACGGGTGAATGTGCCCATACCTGAGTGGTGCAGTGATCTTATTCAATTTTCCAAACGACGAACTAGTAACTATCTTGGTTTTTTAACTGATTTGTCCAGCTGCCAGGACTTCCAAGTCAGGTCAGGTCTCGCCGATTAGTGACGAAAGGTCTGCAATATGATTGCCAAACCCGGTGAACAAATCAACAGTTACCTGCTAAACAACGAGTTATTTAAACTCAGCAACTTTATAAGTAATATATTCCGATTATAGAATAAACCAAATTTTATCCTAAGCTGTCGGAAAAGTCGACCTTTTGGCCAATTAATCCCTACATTTGTTTCCAAACTGTTAGATGCCGAATCCTCAGAAGAAAACGGTTTTGGTAAGTTCACAATACAGCCCAGATTATATCTAACCATTACATGCCATTTTAGAAATAAACTTTTCCTTGTCGAGCAAACCGCCACCAAATTCAGAAGATTTGCTGGTAAGTTGTGCAAACCTAGTTTTACTGAAGTCTTATTCTTCTGATCCCCTACCTCTATCGGAACAATAAGCCGCCCCATCGACAAAAATTTCAAGCCCATCAGAACAGAACGGTAATCTGGAACAAGTTGGGTCGACTCTTGTCTGCAGCCCGTTGCCCATTCCAGTCGATCCGATGATGACCATTTTCAACTCCTTCGATCTTTCCGAATACATCAGAATATATTTCGGTGTCCTTTGTCATAAGGGATTGGTCCATGAGATAGTCCACAACAGAATGCCACATAAATAGCGTGTAGTTCAGGGCGTGTAGGTGGGCTGTTTACTGCAGCCGAGCGTTCGTCATCGTTCACTGTGTCAGAACAGTCTTGGAAAACTAAAGGACGTCGAAACGGAGGATATGTGTCTACGAAAAGATGTGTGCTTGCAGATACATAGGTAGCCCAGGAAGCTTGAAGCCCTTTCTTGGGAATGCTGAGCTTGTGGCAATATTCTTCACCCGGTAAGCGTAAGCGCACCTTGTAAAATCACAGTTACATCAATTGCTACGCGTTACCCAATAATGCCCTTCCACATGTCTTTTGTCTCCGTTCGTCTAAGATATTGTTTATTTGTGCCTAACATTTCTTACAGTTTGAAGCTGTCACCTCGATAATGTCGCTGATCTGAGCCTGATTACTCTGAGACTTTTGTTTGGAATCATTTGTAATCCATATTCCTGTTCCAAATCTTTTGTTCGAGACGGGTTGATGAGGGTTACTAACCAAATCCGCAGGATCCCAGCAGAGATGACTTTAAAGGATCCGTATAATATAATGCTTAAATCCAGGTCAGTAATAGCTCCTAGATCATAAGTATTCCTCCCTGACCTCGGTGAGCTACACAGTTGTACAGCCCCAGTTGGATGTTGAGTTAGATATCCTCTTGAATTTGTGTAATTCCTGTTACTACACACGTCAAGGTAGTGATTCCCTATTTCATCTTGTAGTTTCGGTCATTTTGCGTCTTGCGTACTTCCGGGTTTAGAATTTCTAAAGGACTACTTCATTAATACTTGATAGATTTGGTCAAAATCAACATGCTGCCTAGAACTTTCCGTTAGAGTACCACGTTTTTATAGATTTAAAGTCATTTTTTTCTTCACTGTGCTGGTACTTGAACGTTGTGGAGCTTATGTTTTTGATAGTTGTCCGGTGAAAAGCTTCCCCCCTCGTTTTTCCAGGTTGCCCAATGCCTGTAGTGAATCTTGGTATACGACACTGACTGTCATGAGTGTATCCAAATTTCTTTTTGATTTTCACATTGCCGTCCACAATCTATCTGAATGGTTTGTAGGTCAACACTTTATTGAGCTGTTGTAGCAATTTTGCAAGCATCCCGGGTGTTGGGGTTCCCGATACGGAACTTTGAGTGACGCGTAGGTTCGACAATCCCGAATATCAGAAGGAAGAATTGGGTTCGTAATTCTACGGTACTATTTACACAAGGGTAAGCAAATGTGTACAACAAACCTCAATTGTTCCCCTTCTTAGCGTCAACAAGTTCACAGGTCTGTCACTGACCGGCACGGTGCAGTGTCAACGTCCGTACACCAAACAACAGCGAGCGGAATGATGGCTCAGTAGCGTGGGTTGCGGTCGTTCCTTCCGATGACGGTCTCCCGATAACACGGAACACATGACAAAACAAGTCAAGGCAGACTCAGCAAACGGTACATGAGCGCACATGTTCAAGGCAGACTCAGCAAACGGGACATGAGTAAGAGGGTAAGTGGGTCGGCAGCGCACATTCACACACAGACACACATGTCAATACACAAGTGTCGGAAAGAACGGCCTCTGCAGCAAGGGGAGTGGCGGGTACGAATGAGCAAAACAACGAGATCAAAAGTACATAGGCGGAGTAAGCAAATGAATGGGGGAATTATCATAAGGTCAAGTTAGATTCAACACCGGGGATGGTGTAGATTTATGGAAGTGTGATTCGTATGTCTTCCCTTGGTTTTGTTGAGTTAGTCGGGTCCGATCTCTCGGATGAATGTTGAATGAGATATTTCAGACACTAGCGATAGCATCTGCCTTTGGCATTACTGATTCAGAAATCCTGGCTTCAGGAGAGAATTGGATGTTTAGCTGTGTACAAGTTCGCTTGAGTACGCATATTGTTGACACGTAAAAATTTATTCCACATAAATTCTATTAACTTTAGGATATATGGCCCAGAATAACTTTCGACTATTTCCCGGATGCGACCTTGATTCAAACGTTTCCTGATTGGCCAGTTTACACTCTGCGCATCAGCGACCTCAGGTTAAATTCAAATACTCAAGACTACTGGATTCAAGCATTGGTGTTACTCCACCGGATTGCAATCTTCTCAAATACTGTCATTGAAAACATAAACAAATTTCACGTTCCCAAGGCTGATGGTAAGTTTTCCTACGTTTTTTTATTGTAGATTCACGCTAGTGTCATATAAAGATTCAGCTGAAAAGTATTTGGCACAATGGGGTCTTTAGTCTGAAAAATAATCATGGAGAAACAACACTGGATTCTTATTTCATGTATTTGGCGTGTCTTGCCGCATCACATTTATCGGTCATTTGCATCTTAGTATTTGCTCGTTGGCGAACGAGGGATCAGTCATCCGTTGCAAGCACGCTGGTTATGGTGTTTGCACACGAGATCAGTCTGAAAATGTTGACCGCTAGTCTGATGCTCCAACGTTTTTCGCACGAGGTTGCTGTGCTTTTTGAACATTGGAGTCATCATCAAAACACTCTATTGTTTCGATAGTATTGCAGAATTTCAGAAATTTTTTGAGTACATTCGTCATGATTGCCAAGATGGACTCCCAATCTCATATGAAGATAAAGGATGGCATCCATTCGGCTGAGATGCTCTGTCACGATGAAAGTGTTGAACTTCCGATATCAACAGTGAACTGATGTTGACATTCCGTCCAACCATATGTAGTCTTCAGCGAGACCGTGTTGATTGAAACAAGCCGAACAGTTGTGCAGAGTGTACAGTCCATCGTTCATGATGAATTTTTCTGAGTGAATTAAAGTACCATCTTATAAGGAAGTCGTTTCATTTACTCCATTCTTCTCGAACCGCTTGCTTGATCGGATTAGGTGGAATAGAGGGCGACTGTTTCAAGGGCAACGGTTGTAAGAGAATGCACCATTTCCGAGGTTTCCGCTATCAACCAGAGCTCCATCAGTCCCGTGCTCTTAATTATTCGGCATCGTTATCCAGTCTCACACCTGACGTTTGTTACTGATATCAGCGATCAGAGTTGCTGATCATGATGAGAGCAAGTGCTTTTCCTTAGGCATGCAGGCAACCTTGAGCTAAGGGTTTCAAAAAGTGTGAGCATGGCTTCTTTCATCTTTCTCCAGATAACCATCGCTAACATTGTTGCCGTCGAGATTCGTAGGCATCTGTGCCAACTGAACTCGGTGTTGCTAACCTAGAGAGGCAATTGGGAAGTAGCGAACTAACCAGCTACCCAATAAATGACGTGTCTTCGAAGGGAACCGATTAGATGCGGGTACACTACTGTTTTCAGAGTCATTTGGAGTACTTCCCGTATTCACACTAACCACGCATTGGGCCAACTTCTTTATTGTATGCATTCATGTTAACTTATAAGTATATACCACCTTATATTGCAAACGCCGTAAACATTATATATATATATTTGGTGATTTGTCCACTGTTCTCAGCAAGCTGATTGCAAAAGCTTCACTACTGTTCAAAGCGAGATCATTGTCGCCTTGTTAGAGAGGGAAATTACCGTCGTTGCAACTAAAGAATGGAGGGTGCCAGTGTCACTTTGGTACTATCTGCCACATGTATATATGCATATATGAAATGTCGCTTGAATAGTAAGACTTTGAAATTAGCGTCTTATTATCTCTTAGTTAAATTGCTCAGTTGTCTCATGTGTCGAACAAACCTCGACCCTGTGGGCAGAAAGGACGAAACCAAAATATTTTACCATCAAACGAAAACTCACAAAAGATACACTAGAATATCTGAGTGCTCAGTATCAAAAGGTTTTTGAACACCCAACCAAGAATATAATAAGATTCCCTCCATTTTCATGGATCTTTTTACTTTTTTTAACAGTTTTGGTAGATAAATTCTATTTACATACATAGGAAACAGTAGACCTGGGATAGGCATGAATTTCTATGAGGATTTTCGAAACCATTCTACGAGTTAGGGAGCACCACGAATTGTTTATCTAATTAGTTTGATTTTCAAAAATTCCATATCACTAGTTTGAGCCAATAACCCATGCAAAAAGATACATTTATCTCAAAACATTTGCATTTTTCAGTCAGAAGGATTGGTGAGTGCCCGCATATATTCTTGCCGTAAACGTTTTTAAACCAGGTCATATTTCTTAATACCGATATGACAGCCAAAAATAATCTTATCACTGCGTTTTTGCCACTTTCCTGCTTATACGAGGAATATTTTAAACATATCATCATCATTAACGGCATGAGATTTGTGTTCAAGACTGATGCTTCACTGCCGTACAGCCATGATTTATTTGAAAGCCTCATTGTAGCGAAAATAATAAAGGTGGACAGGGAAGGGACTTAGTGCAAGCTTACCACAATCATTACGAGGTGACTACATCTCCATATATTCACTCAGGCAATCTGCATACAAACTGACACCAACAACGCCACTGACATCGGTTGGCAGTCATATCTTGTAGTGTCTCCAACCAGGCACAGTGAGGATCACGCGGTCCCCATTCTGGAAAGCGAATAGCACCGACAGCACTCAAGCGTTTCGT
>NW_008751675.1:2988189-3006470 GCF_000715545.1 Opisthorchis viverrini
AGAATATCTGAGTGCTCAGTATCGAAAGGTTTTTGAACACCCAACCAAGAATATAATAAGATTCCCTCCATTTTAATGGATCTTTTTACTTTTTTTAACAGTTTTGGTAGACAAATTCTATTTACATATATAGGAAACAGTAGACCTGGGATAGGCATGAATTTCTATGAGGATTTTCGAAACTATTCTACGAGTTAGGGAGCACTACGAATTGTTTATCTAATTAGTTTGATTTTCAAAAATTCTATATCACTAGTTTGAGCAAATAACCCATGCAAAAAGATACATTTATCCCAAAACATTTGCATTTTTCAGTCAGAAGGATTGGTGAGTGCCCGCATATATTCTTGCCGTAAACGTTTTTAAACCAGGTCATATTTCTTAATACCGATATGACAGCCAAAAATAATCTTATCACTGCGTTTTTGCCACTTTCCTGCTTATACGAGGAATATTTTAAACATATCATCATCATTAACGGCATGAGATTTGTGTTCAAGACTGATGCTTCACTGCCGTACAGCCATGATTTATTTGAAAGCCTCATTGTAGCGAAAATAATAAAGGTGGACAGGGAAGGGACTTAGTGCAAGCTTACCACAATCATTACGAGGTGACTACATCTCCATATATTCACTCAGGCAATCTGCATACAAACTGACACCAACAACGCCACTGACATCGGTTGGCAGTCATATCTTGTAGTGTCTCCAACCAGGCACAGTGAGGATCACGCGGTCCCCATCCTGGAAGGCGAATAGCACCGACAGCACTCAAGCGTTTCGTGATCTCCTTCATACTCCTTTGCCAAGTGAAGGGTTGGCCACCCCTCAGATTAAGCCACTAAGAAGTGGGCATGGAACGAGCACTCTCCCAGCACTCCCCTTGGGATTCAGGGATAATCCATTGTGACGCCATAGGTGTCTTGCAGATTCGTGCATTCACCTCATCTGTCATACTACAGTTGGGACTAATACAACTTCAAAGATATGTAAAACGCTCCACAACTTTTGGAGAGCTCGCAGTACACTCCCACATCGAGAAATATGAGAATACAAAGAACGTGTTATGTTCATAAACTTCCGGGGCATTCCTTGGTGCGCAAGCGTCTCAAGAAGAACAGAACGATCAACCGAGTAGAATGTGCCTCGGAAATCCAGGAATACTAAAGTTGTGGGTCGCTTATACGTATGGCGTTTTTCTAGCACCTCACAAAGTGTGAAGATTTAGTCAACACAACTCCCTACCAGGCCGGAATCCCGCTTGCTGCTCTCGAGTCAGCATCTCACGAGCCACTGTAAGGCGATGAAGCACAATTGGCGCCAACAGTCTCGTTATGACCGGGTCAGGCTGATCATTCTGTGGTTCCTACAATCACTATGCACCCCTTTTTTGAATACGGGTGCTATCACCGACAACCCCCATTTGTCTGGGACAGACTCCTTTTCCCACTTGCAAGGAGACGGATCGAACAAGTGCTGATTGAGGACTCCACTCCCGTCTTTGACCAGTGCGAGTGGGAGGTCATCCGGATCAGGTGCTCTGTAGCGCTTGAGAGAACATATGAAGTAGTAAACCTCCGAAGTTGTAGGTGGTTCCACGTTCAACGTCCAGAGTTCTACTTCACCTGTGGCCTCTAGATGAGTGCCGACTGGTGGCCACGCCAGTCTTGTTCGAAGCAATCAGCCCACCGGTCAAGGCGTTGTTCCTTATTCGAGATGGTCATTCCATTCTGATGTTTGATGGTTTCATTCACAGGTGGTTCCCGGGGACTGGTCCCACGGATCAACTGAAATAATCTTCTCGCATTCCAAGCTTTGTGGGCCTCTTCAATATCTTTGGCTTTCTGTGTCCACCATACCTCACGGTCGGATCGCAAGCTCACTTTCACTTGACCTCTGGTGACTCTTCGCACCGGGTTGTGTGTGGGACTGGCTGAGATATTTCTCCGAGATTTAAGCAGTGCCACCGTTCGGTCCGATATCCAGTGCTTGAGTGCAGCTGGTGATGCGAGCCACAGGCGAAATTCCCAGCATGATGCAAAGAGGGAGCAAGCTTGTCCCAGTGTGCGTTTTTATCTGACAGTTGAGCAGACGACTTCGGTTACTTCGGAATTACTGCAGGAAAACAGCCTGCAGTCAGCACGCAGCTGAAGCTCTAGTTCCCCATTGTCGGTACATAAGGAGTCCAATCCACGTCGACCTCCTAAGTGTGTCTCAGATACACTAAGCCTGCCCACTTGTGCATTCAGATCTCCGGCAACCACCACGATGTCTGAGCTTTTAACTCACGGCAGCAGGTCATTCAGGGCGTCGTAAAACCTGTCTTTGACAGCGTCGGAGATACAGTCATTTGGGGCGTAGGCAGACACGATAAACAGACATCCGTCAACTTGTGAGACTCCTTCACAGACGTTGCTGGTCGGAACTCACAGATGTGACTGTCAACATGCATCCAGTCAAGCGGAAATACTTCCGCCCGGTGACTTAGCACGGTACCAGCTTCTGGACATCCCGCTGCAGCACCCTCTGGATCATTAGAGGTGCGCAGCCGGAAGCGAGTGGAGACTGACGGAGCAGTTAGCTCATCACTGTGTTTGCACCTTGAATCTTCGTTTCTCAGACACAGCACACATCAATGTCAAGCGAATCCGATGTGGGTGCAAGAGTAGCTTTTTATCCTGCTTGCTTCAGAATGCGGACATTGAACGCGGCCAGATAGACTGGGTGTCGAGGCTTGAAGACTGATTTGGAGATTCCCGGGGATGTCGGTACCGTGTGACGAGCAGATGTTGCACGCAAAACCGATGCAGGACGAACGGAGTCATCAGTTCTAAGTGCTAGGCCTAAAAAGAAAGAGTTATTCAAGGAATGGGGAGAAGGGGAAGAAAATTATGTGAAAGAGAAAGGGAAGCGTCAGCAGTAGCCTATTTTCGCCTACCCGCCATGCCGTATGCAGAAAGTAAGCGCCCCGGCTGGTGGCTTCACGCGAGAGCCGATGTGGCATGACAGTATTGTTAGTCGTGAATGTCACGAGGGCTGGGATACTGCTAGAGTGCTCACACCTAGACAGGAGGACGATTAAGGTCCTCGACCGAAGCCTTTGGTTCAAAAGTCTAACTGCAAGGCAGCGGTGTTTGGCGGGAAATGCAAATGCATTACCATTTATACGGAACGAGTTCCAACCCCAGCCTGGAGGACTAAGAGAGTGTGTTCGTCAGACGTTCAGTCAGTGAACACCCTGGTATGGGAGACTCTGTGTGTGTCGCAGAGACACCCTCAAATATAGATCATTGGGTCGCTGAGGTGCTCAAACTGTCGCACCATTTTAAGGTCCAGTCTCTTCGTAACGGGCGTGATGAATGGGTGGCGTTTTATTCTACCAACTGGTATGTGCGTGGAAACACTCTCAGAAGTCTGGAGTGTCTATCCTAGAAAGAAGACAGGATTACGCGCGATTCACACGACAAGGAATGCTAAATGAAACTAAAAAAGTATCGATTTAACAACTGCATTTGGTAAGCAAGTTTGGAGGCTGGTTAGAAATCTGACACAGCTTTCGTGCATGGTGAATGCGGCGTGATGTACGGTCAGCGAGGACACAAACGAACATGCATCATGGACTTATTTGGTGTGAACTAAACAAGTGAACAGACGACCAAAATCTTGTGGCCAAACAGCTTATTACTGCTTTCGTTTGTAGGAACTTGAGGAATTTCCGGGGACGGTACATAAAATTTTGGAAAACTATGGGGGTATACACCTAAATATTCTGTGGTATGACTAGTTTCCGACTTTTCATTATTCACGGGTATGAAAATGTTTACGTACACGCTCACTGAATGACAACCTGTGCCAAGCAGTCAATTTCCAAAGTATGTTAGCTCAAACCATACTTTCTAGGGTAACCCTGATCTCCGGAAAAAATGTCCCCAAGATTGAAGAGTCTTTCTCAACATCTTAGAAACCGGTTAGTTTAACAACCTCTCCGTCCGGCACCGACGAAAACAAAGCAGTAAAAATTGGAATTGTTGTCACACAATGTTTGGGAGTGATCTTCATTCGTGGCGGGGCTGCTTTTCGGTGAAAAACCATGTCTTATCGTAAAAGTGGAAGCAAGAGGGAATTCTTTCCAAATAACACATCTTTGAATGAATGTCTTATCTGGATAGTGAAATATCGTGAACGCATTATTTGGGATTGCATGTTTGCGACCATCTGTCTCAAAATGTGTTGTTATCCAACAATGCTGTACTCTAATGCGGTCAGGTTTATTGAAGAACACCAAAACAATTTCGGACCGTTGATTGGTCGGAATAACCCAATGCGTCGGTCATGGCTCTACGAATTGGTACAGAAATATTTACAAATTGATCTGACAATAAATTTTGAACATTCCCTTGAAAGCTTTTGAGCCAATGAAAATAATAACACTGAAGTGTGTTAACAATATTCTCATTCTTGTAAGTCACGATGAGAAATAGAACTTCATCCTTTCCCCATCCCTATCTTTAGGTGTGCGTGTAATGATACAAAAAACAAACGTAGATGAAGGGGGTTGTGATTTGGTAAGCTTTCATTTTTTTCTCAGATGATGATAGTGAACTACACTGGTTTAAACCGTTCAGAATGCGATCTTAGAATTTGCCAGTATTCTCGAGCTCACAGTAAAAATCTAATTAATCCGTTCTCACTTCAGCTACCCCAAATCGCATCGGATTTCTTCAACTCGTTAGAATATAACTGCAACGATCTACACATGGAATTAGATCTATCTCTGGCGGACAAAGCTCTAGTACATATTGCTGTAGACATACAGCAGGCTAATGTGAACCCTCAAGACCCGTTTGCGGAACATTGGTTGAATTCTATGCTGTCGAAACCCGGGGAAATGTGTCGAACTACGCTTAAACTTCAACCACCCGAAGATTACTATGGTAGGTTTGAAAAAACATGATAATATTGCGACGACAGTTTGGTTTTAGTCGCTGAGTAGCAAAAGATCAATAATATTCGGCTCCTAACCAATTATTGGGTATTCATGTACATTTCGAAAGTCGGGAAATCTTTGATTGCTTTTCCATATCCCACAGCTTTCGGAAAACACAGTTTTTCATGCAGCAAGTCAGAATAGGCACAAATGTGTTACGAGTATGTCACACTACATCCCCACAATCACTCCTTTGATCTTTAGGGTATACAAGAGAACAGGAAAGGTTGAGCGTCAGTAAACCACACCTTGGACCACTTGCGTGGCAACCTTCTTTGTTTCTAATTTAACCTGGGAAACAAGTTAGGTGGCATTTCAACGTGACCTGCCGGGGAAAATCAATCGAAGCAAATTTTTCATCATTATTTTGGTGATTAAAACACTCAAGCTAGCGGGAAATAAAGATTTTGCATCAAATCAACAAACTACCCAAAAATGGACAGGCGGACAATATAATAAAAACTGTATTGGTTGTTGATCAGATGGCTGTTGATTACAGGAGCCAGGTACATTTTTGAATATATTCCTCCGTCAACTGGACAGAATTTCCAGGGTTTTGCTACCAGGAATTGAGTGTGACCAGTAAACATTTCATTCATTTTCTCCCTGGAACTCGAAACCTGTAGATTGAGCTTAAATCCGATTGGAAGACTTCTCAACGTCGTTCGTTTCAAGCAAAAGCACTGTGAGAAAATGGTTATAGTTGTAGCCACATTTAAAGTTGTTTTAACCGCTCACCAGATGTCCACACATGCAGGACCGAAGGGTTAGTTCACACAAAGGCTATAGCTGCCCGATTCCAGAATTGGGGACAGACGACTTTAACTATGCAATAAACGCGTACCGGCTTCCGATGTGCTCGGTAGAACTTTTGTTAACTGATGGGAACCTGCTTCATGTATGCGTATGACAAAAACGTGTGCATACGAATTCCTGTCTTGTAAAACCTGAGCTACAAATTAGTTTTGATCTCCTGCATCAGCGGACCACTGTTAACCATATCACAAAAACCTCTTGCTGATCAGTTGCAGGAAAGAATATCGGGACTACCATTCCTCAAATATCTAACTGAATGTTTTTTCAATTGTTAAACTCTCTTGTTTATTCAGATTCGCCCTTGGCGGACGTGAGTCCATACGTAACAGGTAAGTGAACAGGATCCAAAAGTCCTGACAATTTTTAACGGTATTGTACAGCCTATCCAACTGTGTCCACTTTTCCGAATGAGGTACACTGTCTATACCAGTGTTGTTTCTACATAGGAACCAACCAACTCAGTGCGTTCGCCTACTAACGAACGTTTCTCTGCAATTCAGTTTATTGAATTCTCTGAACAGTGTATGTTGATCAAGGCTGCATATTTCTAGACCGTTTGCAACCACTTTCAACTTACTACACTTGTTCCGCCTTTTCGTATACTTATAACAGCCAATATGAAGAGAATTCACGGATGAGAAAAGTAACTCAGAAATCTGATCAAAGGTAGAACAACATATAAATGGAGATCCGACATTCACAAAAGCATCGATAAGCAAATGGTCTACTTGTTTTATTTTGTAGGTATCCGTTTTTCGCTTATTTGCAATTAGCGCTCCTAAAATGAGGCTGTTTTGAAGTTCCCATTATCGAGTTTCTTTTAATCACAGAACTTGGCCTTTGAAAGCCGAAAGCAAAATATAAATTTTTGTGGTGACGAATGAAGTGGGAAAGGAGAAGTTTACAGATCCATACGTTTTAAAAATGTCGCTGGTCGAGGTTTTCACTCCTCGATCTCCTCAAACTGGGTCGCCACTATTTGGGAAATCACGATACTGTTGGATCTGATATTGCCCTTAGTACCCGGAACGTTTGTGAGAAACTCAACAAAAGTTTCAATCTGGGCAAGTTTATACAATCATTTACTGTGAGTTTCAGACAGCTTCTGTAAGTCCACTTGGCGGCTTACTGGTTTCAACTAACTCACATTCTGGTTGGTGACCGCGGGGCATAGTAAACAGACAGAGCGATCACAACATATTTTACGCTGTTTCGGTAAAAGAAACAGTAAAACTTCTTAATTCGAAAAGGAGGGAGGTTACACAGGTAGGAGATTTGGAAGTAAGTCAAAAACTGAAAATGGTAGATTTTAACATGAAAAACGAAGAAGTTAGTGTCCTTAGGAATGCACAAAATTTATTGCGTGCAAATTAAAACGTAGAAGTGATGGAAATTGGGAGGTACGTCTGCGTGTTGTGCACCAAGTAGAAAAAAATAAGTAGTGGGTTGTCGAAGAATGTTTGGAGACCTTATGAGTAGTATGCTCTGTCAAAAGTACGGTCCCAGGTGTATTTTATTCCAGATAGCTACAAAATTAGTGCGGTGGCAACACTTTTGCCACTTGAAAAAAATGGAAGTGAAACAATGCATGAGTCCATCATCGAGTTCTGATCATTCTGTGAAGTACTCACTATGCTGAATGTAATTCAAGATAATTCATCAAAACAAATAAATCTCACCCAAATTTAAAGCTGAGCAGAGCAAAAGGAAGCCGCCATAACAAAACTCACGGCAACCATCTTAGATGTGGGTAGAAATTCACCTGACGCAGTCGAACCGGGGCATCAGTTAATTTCAACAACATAGAAAATTAATGATAAATGTTCCTCAGTCGAACGTTCTTGAAAAGACATGCAAGTTATGGAAGCACAGTTCCTTGTTACTCATATGTCGCCATGACCGTCTTTATGCAAAAAGTCATTTAAAAAAGTATTATAAACAAGGGTGTTAGGCAAATTTCGGATGAATTTCCGTTAAACGTCAGCTTAAACTTCAAACCAGTATTTGTTCAGGCATAGTGCAAATCAGTTTCTAAGCAAGAACTTAGTTTGATACAAATTCAGAGCTTAAGCTTACTGAGTGTGCGTCCATTGATCTGGTAAGTAGCGTTTGAACCCTTACGAGTAGCTTGTACCTGCTCGTTGGGCCTGACATTTTTGCTTCAAACGGCCCATCACTAATGGGGCCGAAATTATTAGTAATTGGCGAAATACACTCTTTGCAAGCTCAATTTGGTTTTGCGAGAGGCTGACCTGGAATCCGGCTGAATCTCTCGGTTTTTGATGTTTCCAGGCAACTGAATGTGTTTCATCAGGCCGACCCATGTTTCAGTTGGTACGATATTTTATATATCGCGGTACATGTATATTCGTAATTGCCGGTGCAGCACATTCAGTTGCTGGGAAACATCATCAACGAGAGAATCAGCTAGGTTCCATGTGGACCTCTCGCAAAACCAAATCAGTTTGCAAATGAGTGTATTTCGGTAATTACGTGCAATCTGGTTTCAAGTAGAACATAAGTTTGACGGAAACTCGGAGGGTGGCACCCACCTGATGAACCTCAAAAAGGGTCGTGGGCTGTAGCTGAATTTTCAGCATTACAGATGATTAGGTGGTGGCAGATAAGACCCATTTGTTGTAGAGTGCTTTCAACCAGATTTCGAAGGTTGGAGAACTTCTCGCTCACCAGATAAATGATATGAAATAACACATTTCCATGAGTAGTCATCATACTGTCCAACATGGGCCGTTCTAGCTTTTAATGAAAATTAATGTTTATCACGCTTCCAGAAGTCGTTTGCAGAAGGGGTATAATGTAAACTTAATCCGAAAAGTCGATATTTCAGCAGTTTCTTTGTGATTTCTTGCAGTTTGGATTTTTATTCTTTGTTTTTTCAGATGAAGGCGGTGTACGTTCAGTAAATACCATAGTTGGTGAGTTTAAAACGGGAGACAATTTGAGAAGTCAGTATAATATTTCACGGTTTCTCAGAAGAGAATGGTTTCACTGACAGGATGATATCCGCACTAAATATTGTCAAATATCCTGATGTCAATGAACTAATAGGCGGTTCAGAGGAAAGACGGTTTCACTGGATGTGTGAAACTATTCTTTTAGAAGTCGTCACTCGAAGAGCCAGTCAATACTTGACCACGTAGTTTGGTCTCTCTAAGTGAAGGATGAGATGCGCTGCTTCAGAGCCAGTTACACAACCTTTTGGCTTCTCGTGGCCAGATGGTTAAGTATTCAACTCACGAACCGGAAAGTCGCGGTTCGAAACTTTCCGAATTTCGTAAGACGTACACCATACAGGTTATTCCCATTTAGGTTGAAACGGATGTGATATGATATATCCACACGATTACATTTTTATCGAATTTGAGATTTCTTTGGATTCATTTTAGTTTCGTTCCGACTTCAAGGCACTCATTCATGTGCAGACAGGCCTCTGTATTTTTGGAGGTTTTACTGGGCAGCTCATTTTACCGCTGTCACAAGAGATAAACTCATAAATTCATCGTGAAAGTTGAGGTTTTCCTTCTACATATGTATCCACATTAACCTCGTTTCAGCAGTCACCCCGTTGAACTACAATTTTTCTCTTTATCATCCTGAAGGACGAGGACAGCTTTACTCACTTTCTCACACTACAAGTGGTTACCAGTTGGGCGTAACGGTGGTTCCAAGCATCTAGTGTTCAAACACCGGTATTGCTGGTATTCGAAAATTAGATGCTTGGAGTACTAAGCAAGCGCGTTATCTTTGCTTCTTTAGACCAAGCGTGACGGTCATAAACTGTTGAGCAGGATAGCGAGAAAGAGAAAAGGAGGTAACACTAGCCGTATGTAGGTGATATGTTTGAATTTGCATATCTATCTGGCACGTAGATGAGGCCACAAATATAATGCATAACCATCAATTTTCACACCACTTTCCAGTTTTTGGGTTGTCAATTTAGTCATGCCAGATGGGATTCCAAACATCTTTTGGTGGGCAGCCAAATCTGAGATGATATATTAGGAAGCTCTAGTTGAAAAAGCAATTAATTGCACACTCTCCTTACATATTAGAGAAGCGTACTTCAGACCGGTGTCCTATATATTTTTGTTAACCATATTTGCTCTTCAGCAGTTTCGGTCGTACCAACAGAGGCGGAATTGACTAGTTTTCTGAATTCACGCACGTACTTTTTTTTACCATACATAGACATATAACTAACCCAGGCATTCAAACTTTTTCTAGAAATGTCAGTCTGCACAAGCTTAGAAGAAATTCTTGGCTTTCCATTGGACCGGACATTGCTGCTACACGATATTACCAAAGAAAGCTGTGAAAGTGTAAGCAGATATTACTGAAATTCACCACCCACAACTGATTTTAATTCACCGGTACTGCTTAAAGCCGACTTTTGCATTATTTTGATTCCCCTACTCACTGTGAAACTAAAAACTGATTTAATGTTGGTGAGTAGATTCCAAGTGTAAGAAAACTGTATGACAGTAGTTGAAACAATGGATTTTCAGCAGAATTTATCACCATCAACAAAGAAGTCTTACGTGATCAGACTAAGTGATTGGAATGCCTCACTTGTTGATCATGTCTCATCATCTGTTCGACACTGCCGAACACATATGGCCTAACAGACTCCCAGCAGCGGCTTTTCTTATTCGGTTTGTCATCACTGTCACAGGACTCAGGCTAATAATTATTACCCCCTCTGTGATGTTCTTTATTCCCAAATAGACAAGTGATATGTCAAATGCGTTGTTAAAAGTTACCTTGTGAAAAGGCTAACTGATTCGCCATTTTGCTCCTCAAATTGTGTAAATTAATCTACGAAGGTACCTACGGCGAAAACGTACAATAATAATTGAATTAGTTGTGGAATCAGAAAAGTGACCAGATTTTAGGGTCTCAAATTGAACGGCATTGAAAGTAGTGTCCGCGAACCTGACCACCTATCCGAGACATTCAGTTTGCGTATGGTAGGATTGTCACCACTGACTACGTATGGATTCAAACTTCTCCTTATCTAGAGAGAAAAAATTGCATGAGTTGTCATTTTAAAAGATGAAGCCACTCAACATGCTATCAAGGGCGACCACGGTGAACCACTAAAATTTACATCCCCGTAACCGTCGGTTGATTTATTTGATAGTAGCCTCTTCAGGATTATTGTCATTAGTAGGGTGTTTGATTTTACAATAAACCGGCTCGACTTTTGTCCGAAATATAGACGGATAAAAACATTGTCGTTACAACCAACCTCTGATACTCGGAGTTTTACCGGCATGTACACTTCCTTAACATGAAGCATAAACATATGTCAATGAAGGAGCAATTTCATGGTAAAAGAGTACTAAAACGGCAACGCTGTCATGCATGAGGTGCGAAACTTCACTGCATTTTCAATCATTCTTTTTCGTGCTTATGTGCACTCCATTTTAGTTTTCGCTAAAGTGCCAAAGTTAATGGTCTTGGGTGTCGAACTTTTATCGAAAATTCGAGAGATTTCGTGATATTCGAAAGAGAGAACTTGTGATCTAACAGCCAACTTTCCAGTTCACTCCCATCGGGCTGTCCAAGAACTTAGTAACTGCGTTCTCCCGTCAAAAGCAATTTGGTTCATAACCCCATAAAAAACACAGGACGGGCTGACGCGTTTTTCTACCATCTGTCCTTAAATTATATAAAAATGACGGAATGATATGCACTTAGCGAAATCTCCCCGAGCTACTGAATGACGATATTGAATTCTGAGGCTATGGTAGAATATCTGGGAAGTTCGGGAACTTGGTTGTTCAAAGTATCCCCGAACACGTGTAGCTCTGATGCCATCATAGGTGGCTAATCAGATGATCTTCGATCTTTGCTTCCCGAATGGAGATGACTTCATTACTGCTGTTCAGTGGAATAGACCTCAAGTCATTCAGTCTTCCTTTGACTATTTATCTTTTTGTAGTTGTTCAATGCCGTTTGATTTACGGCGTTGAGCCACTGCCTTTTCGTTTGAGCATCCCATATAAAATTTCAACCTATTCACTCTTTTTTATTGAAAACCACTATGTGATTAAAACACTCTGCCGGGTTCATGTTTACCTCCTACATCATGCTGACGAATGGGTTCGCAGTTTAGCGACGATATCGGTCGAATTAAGCCATTCTTGTCAGCAATAGGTTCACCTCTATGCAGAATCATGAATATCTTTGCAACGAGTAGTCTCAGCGTGATCTGATAGCTTATCTTTCTGTCAGTTTTACTTCACTTTGACGTCCGCCGGTGTACTGAATGTCTGACGCGGCGGTATTTCTACAAAATCATCACGTAGTAAATCAGAGTTATATCTGTCTACGTATTCAGGTATGCAATCAAATTTACCAGAAATATTGCGTTCGTAAATAGTATTCCAACATTCAAACACTGTATGGTAAATTTACCAGATGTGTTTGGTCAGAGAGTGATTTTACGACTGCGCCTTACCACTTGGCGTTGAACTCATTCAGGTATAGCGCAAAAACATTATCCTGATCCGCAAAAATGGCTTCTGATGTTACTTGAATACTTCGCATCTTATTACGCCAAACCGATCCTAGAAAATTCAAAGTAGACATCTGTTTCACATTCTGTCGGTCTTGGCGCGGTTCCCTTATTCTAAATCGCTAAATGTGACGACATGTGCAAAAATGAAGCTTAAAAAATTCAAGAGTGATTTACGGATCCTCCATTCGTCGCAGTTCAGTTGCAGTATGATCACCTAGGTTGCATAAGATGCTCAACTAATCAGGATGATTCCTCGTAAAGAAGCGAACATTTTGTGTTCGCCATAATTCCTATCTGTTCAAGCTCAAGTAATCATTATCTAACCAGAATGAAGCTCAGTGCCATCAAATTTGGTATAAGAATTATGTCCATCGCTATTGGTTTACTGCCAACTCTCTATAGGAAGGCTTACTGTTCCAGCATACAAATAGGCCTAGGATAATTAGGCCCACTTTTCTGCCATTTTTCATCACTTTCCATGTTTGCAGGTCCTATAGTACTTATACAGACATTTCTACCCGAGGAAAATCTATAGTTTTATATTTTGCTTAGTTCTAGGCACCGTACTTTGCTTTTACAAGATACCTTTCGAAGGTACAGTGGATATGATCAAGTGTGCTCCGAAAATGTTACTCGTATAGTAGCGTGCATCCTGAACTAAGATTTGTAAGGGGTCCCCAATTACTCCTTGTAACTTGCGAGCTATTCTTTGGTTGACGGATTGCTCTGCTAGTGGGAGGGAAAGAGAAACGTTCTCATCGATTGTTCTGCGAAGTTTTCCCTGCTAGTCTTTTTTGTTTAAACGAAGTTTTAGTGAGCATGATGTCATCAGCGTCCCTGTGGATGTTCAGCACCTGACGAAAACGAAAGATAGGAAAATTGTGGAAATAGGCAAGTTGTGTACAAAAGTTTTGACAAGATGCTCTTGGTGTTCAAACCTGCGATATCTCAATCAAAACAGGCATCAAAAGCCACCAAAAGGTAGCGTGCCCAAGCACTGTGTGGTCGGGGCTATCACTCCAACTTCTGTGAATACATGGATCAGATATGGATCAATACATGGATATCCCCTTTTTCTCTTCCAGATCACAGCTAATTTGGGCGGTGGTGTGGTGAACTGCCAAATCCTAGTCCCACCAGATATGAGTCAGGCTACACCGAAAGCATGCTTCCGAATTACTGTGGCGTCCCCAGGAGAAAAGCCAAATCTGATGTTGCCTCTTTTCGTGGCGCTCGTGCTCAATGGTAATGATGCGGGATGTGCGTTTAACGTACGTTTCCTGAATGTGCACAAATGGAATGGTAAGCATTCTCTTGTCTTCACAAAATTCACACACTTCAAGACTCATTATAAGTTGATTAGGCGAGACACACGATTCGGTACAGCAGGTCACAACTTGCACATGAAAACACGACTACCCGATCCTATTTGTGTGCCTCACTACAAATTGAAGAATGCAGCCAACGGTCAATCAGTCTGGTTTTCAGCCGGTCAGTGAATCAGTCAAACTAGTAACCAATAAGTCGTACAACGAAACACGCAGTCAACCATTTATTGAATTAAATAACCAAGCAACCATCCGATCAGGCAATTGGTTTTGGAGTGATTTGCTGGAGCTTTGTAGGCCTCAATAAACGATTCATCTGGAATGATCTGGTTAGCGGTATCAACCAATTGATCAAAAATTGCATCAGTATTGAAGTTTGGCTCATTGGAGAGGCCGCAGGATAGCATTTCCCCAGAATTCTTTAGGTATAGGTACCGATTTGTACATCATACATGGTTTGAGGAAAACTTAAAAAAAGCGACAGATCAACATTCCTAGGTCCCGAACATGCAATTTAGCACCCAAGCTAAATCTGAGACATCGAAAGCACTGGCTAGTTGGCGTGTAACCATTTCAGACTCTCTATCAATTATGTGGAGGCCAACTCATCAAAGTGCACAGTGTACTCGCCCACTAGCAGACCACTCGATGGTTATTAGAGTCCTTTGAGGAATTACTGTGTCTATGTATTACTGCATTCCTTTACCATATACAGTGTACCTTCTTTTATTATGAGAGATCATAATTGATTTTCTTTTCTACTTATAGGAAGGAGTTTCTAAATCACCACTTTCCACAATTCATACTTTACTTTTCATGAACATGTACCTAGCGGGAAATGAATTTTATTTTAAAAGAAAGCACTTCTCTTCTGCCAAAAAATGAACCTTCCGGTCGTGCAATGGAGACGATTTCTTCAGTAAGCTTGGTATAACATGAACTAAGCCACTGCTTTGATAGAAAATGCCGATCAAACTCTGAAGATGACAAATTCAGATGTCGATTTATATCGGAGTGATGGCTTTGTGGTATGAACAAGGTTCCGAGCTTCCAGTGTCAACTATCCGTATGGTTATGATTGTCGACGTATAATGATAATCCTAAAGGAGATTATACCAACAGAGGAGAAAGCAAAAGTTTACACTGAGTCGGTATCACTGGGGTTTCTGTGAGTCAGCGAACCCTGGCTGTATATCCATCGTGCATATAGGTCCTACCAGAAAGGGTGAATATGAAGAACGTATGGAAGTTATCGACGACCGCAAATTTCATCGACGTGAGGTGAACCTGCGGCGCATATACGCTAACGGACGATTTGTTCCTGTTAGTGAGGCTTTCCGGCGTAGACGTTGAGCTCTATTACAGTTACTTTGAATAAAATCGGATATTCAGCAACAAAACTTTACCAGTAAATATAGGCCGTTTTCCTGATATCCGACGTTTTGCGGCGGATAAGAAAAATTATTCTGGCAAGCAGCTACCACATTACAGCACTCCAATTTTCACTGTCTGATTTTTATTGAACTGAGGACTGGTGCCGATCTGTCGATTGGTGATAAAAACGTTTGTGAGTTGATTCCCGATTTCGACGAATAGATCAGTGACCATCAGGCTTCATATCACTAATTATTCCCATCGGTTCCCAAGTTAGTTTACCGAAAATATCCAACTCTTGATGACACTCTAGTTGAAGTTAAAAATCCTTGTAGTTTGAGCAGAAATAGAAATTCAGTAGTCGTTTTTCGCAGCAAATTTCGTGTGATTTAGGCGCCGTGCACATAGAACTTCTCTGATTTGTCTGCAGTTGGTTTACCGCGAAGTGGTGCAATTGCCCATTGGTAGACGAGAGTTTAGCAACCCTTATGAACTCTGGAAATATCTGACGCGTTCATCTAATATGTGTCCATACTAACGAAGATATAGAAAACATTATGAGGCGATAAACTATTGTTTTTGGAGGCAAGGTTCGTCAACCGAAATACGGGTAAGCCATCTTGTTAATCGGCAAGGAGAAAGCGACATGGTGACCCAAAAGTCGTCCAAAATATGGCATGAAGCCGGGAGGGTGCTGTAGCCATGCACTGATGTTTCAAGTAACTTCGTCGGTTACCAAACTGTCATGAAGTACACCGACACAACGAGTTTGGCTTTGTGACTGCTTGCTGAAACCACACGCGCATAACTCGGTTAGCCAAGGTGTTCACAGTCGAAGTGAAAAAACGCAATGAGATGAGCCAACAAATATAACGGACACAAAATAAATGTAAGGTCAACTTTGACCTAGGATGGGCGTATTTGCAGTGTCCTGGCACCCAGTATGACGTGAGGGTTATAGTTACCAATCGAATTCGCATATTCCAATTTGTTTCCAAGCAGCGTCCACAACGATGTCATGAATTCAGTCCTTTTAGGTTTATGTCCTTGATCAGGAACAAATGCGATGCACAAACACAAATGATGAAATCACTTAGACGCCCTCACGCCTACTATTTCAGTCCCTTGGAAACGTTCTCCAACGCGGTTTTATATTGCTACTGCTAACTAATCAGTGTGAGTCCCCTGCCCGTTATGGGACCTAGCATGGCTTCTGACAAATTCTATAAACTCTAGGAGCATTCTGCGTCAGCAGCTCTTCTCCATCGTCGAAGAGGTTCAGAAAAAATACATTCAGCCTAATACTGCATGTTTAATCCCTTCTGTAGGGAACATCGCACGAGGGAGCGAAAACAGCTCGTTCCCTACCTTGTCCCTGGAATGAAGGATGTAATCTCAGTTGCGAATTACTAAATACTTCCACACCATTGCCAATCTAGGAGGAATTCAGAGAAAATATACCTAAACAAGACGAATTGAAAAATTCTCAGTTGAGCGGCAGTATATTACACGACCGATTGATGTGGTTACCTTGAATGAATGATGAGTGACGCTATATCCTGTCTAAATGCGAGCCAGTCACAATATTGATCAGCTGACCGTGGTTGAACGGTGAAGTGTTCCAATTATCAACCGGGAGATCGCAAATTCGAGGCTCCTTGGAGTTTTGTGGAACCCACAGTTCTGATGGAAGACCTGTACGGTAGTGCCCGGCTTTTCACTCGGCCTCAGTTAGAGGACTACCTTATCACCTCATGCTACCATTCAGACATAGTAGCATTGAAATTTGTGCGCTCCACGTTGACCAGTGATCACGCTTTCTGATATGTAATTCTTTCTTAAGTCTGCTGAGATATATTTATAACTTTTATTGGAAAACGGGTTCGATTAAGAAAGCCATATGTTTTTTCTTGACGTGTTCTCGAATCCAAAATGCTATAGCCATATCTCGCTGAGTGTGTAATGTGAATTCAAATGCAATGGACGGTACAGGACATTAAGCATGTTTGTAATAAAAAAGAACAAAGCAAAACACAATCTGCTATCTTTATTTTGGGCTGAGAAAGACTTCTTTCTAAAGGAACTAGGTGGGGCACATCAAATTCATTGTGAAACATTTATAGGCTATCTTTATTTTGGGCTGAGAAAGACTTCTTTCTAAAGGAACTAGGTGGGGCACATCAAATTCATTGTGAACACATTTATAGGAGTGCTTGACTGACAATTTCTTGAAGGGACAGTTTCAACTCAGAGATATCAATCACGCCAAGTATAATGTAGCTTGAAAATCCTAGTGCCTGCGTTTGTCATTTCGCGGTGCTTCCGGCATTGAAATTTTGGCTTGATGACTCAATAAACTTCTAGATGTAACTTCCAATACTGTTGAGCTGGGAGCCGAATTCACCACCTGAAGTTTCAACAGACAGTGTCTGGTGGACACCTAAATGAAGAGCTTCTTTGTCACGATACCTCTGTACTTGTCCAATTAGTCATCTGCTTTGTCCGCACAGGCACATCAGTTGGACGAGGAGACAGCAATCTGAACACACTCCAGCTGTTCACCCCTGATGTGACCTCAACGAACCATCAAGAGAACTATTCTGGTCCATTCGCTAGAAAGAAGGCATTATACCAGTGTCATAGCTCTTGGACCTATTTACGAAAGTCAACGAAATCTGCCAAAGTGGCGAGATCTGAGTTTTCATTCAGTGCAGAACTTTTAAAATGTGTGTAGAGTTTATGTCGGCGACTCAAATTCTAATGTCCGTAAAAGTGCCTGTGCGAAAAAAGAACAGGTTTATACAGCTGCTGGGTTATTGTTTCCCTGAATTATTTTACCGGATCATGCTTTACCACTTAAAGAGCTTCGTTCTTGACGATACTGTGGTAGAATCAAACAAGGGCATCGTAGAACCACTGTAATCGGTCTCCTTACTTTGATGTTTGGACAACCCAAACCCAGTTTTCGGATCCTGTCAAACAGTCCGTTTGTTGCACCGGCCTCCGAATTTCACTGAATTCGCTACTAAACAGTGCTTGCTATAAGACATATCTGGCATGCATTTATAGATAGATTATTCCGTATTCTTGATGACATTATTGTCGAGACTATGCGAATCTGTTTAGACATCCAGGCCAGAAGTTGGCCGCACTAATGAGGCTACTCTGTTTTTACGCGTTAAAACCTCTTGGACAGTCAGTATCGACTCAAAACATCCTTACTGCTACAG
>NW_008751675.1:3009069-3020109 GCF_000715545.1 Opisthorchis viverrini
AAAGAACCATTAGTTCAGGTCGCCAATAGGATGACTTGAGCTAGTCAGCTCGGGGGATGTTGTAGTTGTGTGTTCAGCACACGATGCATGTGTGGGGGGAGGTGAGTTGGACCAACACACGAACAAAGCGTTTTTGCCGACAAAGGATCGGGTCGCGATGTCGTATGGCGATAGTTTCAGCCACTGCAATAGTGCGCTGCTGATCTGGGTTGGTTAGGCCTTGCCTTGTAAACAACGCGGAAACTTTGGCTGGGTATCACGTTGTGTGCAGTGTCAGCTAAATGTTGTACTAGGGGGCTCGTTCCTCGTAGTTTATGAGTATACTAACATATTTTGGGCGTGGCGATCAAACGGCTATCTAGACCGGGGTTCACGGTAAAAAGAAGGCATTAAGTGTTGTGGTCCGCAACACTGATTAATGATAGTTCCGTTGGCATTTTTCAATCCAGGTTTCATTATGACATTTAAGCCAACTTTTCGTGAAACTACTGCCGTGAGAGTCATTGTCCATATTCACTTTATTCCGTTGAGATTACCTAAAACGGTACATGCCTGCATCGCAGTTCCAAAAGTATACAATCGTTTGTAAACCTTTTTGGCAAGTCTGTACGGAGGAAACTGTTGTGGCTGATCATGTGTCTACTGGTTCCTGACAATTGCCTTGGAGTGGATCTATTTTGGTCTATAAGGCACACTGCGTAGTGGTTTCATCGAGCACCGATGGTGTCTCCGTGAATGGGGACAAAATGTTTGAAAACTGACTGGCAAGCTCAGGGGTCAAATCTACCGCCATCTGATTGCTCATCTGTAATAATACTCGATTTGCCAATATTAAGATACCGTCAAGGAGGTAGTTAATTCATTCTTTCGTCAAGTGATCAACGGAGTGCACCTGAGTTGCCTGCGTGGAATAATTTTGGGTCTCACGCTGGATGATACGCATAAACTCCGGGATTAAGGCTGTCAAAAATATATGCAAATATGCATAGTACGATGAAACCACGACTGATTATGCTTAAACGACGAGTGCCTTCAACAAAACGGGGTTAGGAGACTTTGAATATAGATTCAAACTCATTGTCACCAGCGATCATGTACCAACCAACTCTAACGACCTTTTCACTTTGGTGTAAATAAAAAAATCAGAACCTGCACACATAATATTAGAATTTTCGGAAGCAATTTCGGAACGCGGTCGAAAATAAACAACAGTGTAAGAGAAAGCAGTCTTGCACACAAAAACGCAGCTTTTACAGGTTCTTCTTTTTATAGCTACTCATTTGAAGAGTCGTGATTGGTCCGACTCAAGCTCCGTGGAATGCTTGTAGTGAATTATGAAAATGATCAACGAACACGGACATGCCCAGCTCTAATTCATATAGCAACACAAAGACAGTTATAGAGGAGAATGTTGGTGAGTCGGGTAGGATAGATGTTTCCTTGGTTTGTTCGCCGAGCCGGGCGAGTTGATTGCGAACTTTTCGCTCTCGCAAATCACTGTCCAAGAGTAAACCGTGTACCTACAGAATTTAGAGTTGTGTAGTAGTGATAGGGGTTCTAAAAGTTTTCTGAAGGTTACGCATTCTTTTGTTAGTGCTAGTGGGCTTTTCTAACGGTAGTGTCAGGCAAGTCAAAAAATCTCGGTGTTGGCGCTTAAGTTCGCGAAAAATCGACAGAAATGTTGAGAAAAAAATCAACCGGGCTCCGGATGAACGCGTAACTCACTAATTCGTCGACATGAAATACTCAATTACCTCTTACACCTGTCTTATATATGGAACAGTACTGTCATTCACCGTTTACTCTCCTACATTTAGCCATTTCGAGAGATGTCTGCCAATATGAGTAAAGCAACCCTTCTTGCCAAAATACCAAGAAAATTTCCCGCACTTTTTTTCACTACTCTGGTTAACTATTGCCCGAGTGGTTTCCTCAAAACCCATGACAACTAATTGTCCCTCAAAGCTCAAAACAATTGGAGAATGTGGAGGTTGTGGACAACATATTTATTTCGGAGGACGAGCTACAACAAAACACTGGAAAAGAAGACATGCAACCGTCCACGGCATGTCTGAGAAAATTTACACCTGAAAAAATAAAACAAAACAGAGTGAAAGCAGGGAATAGAATCGCGTCACATCCATACGCCCGAAAAATTAGATTTCATTGTCCATTTTCCATGAAGGCCTAAAACATTACAGTCTATATTCGTGACAAATGGATCTGAATTTAGGCACCTTCAAGACGGTGTCAGGTCCCTCTCTCATTCTGATGTTCTGAAGCCACACTTCTCACCACACTATGGTACAAAACAATACACTGCTGATGCCTTGCAATACGGACTTCCTTGTCTGTCACTATTCTATAGTGGCATCAGTCATTTGATGTTCGATTGAAAAACTACATTTTTCCATCCCAAACACTAAGCCCATTTTGCGCTTAAAAATCTGATCCTTCTTTTCAGGTCGCTGAACACCCAGCAGGCACAGCTCGTGAATACGCGATCCAGGATCTTTGCAACCACAGAGGTGCGGTCATTTTATCTACCCATAGGGCCATTCTCATGCGTTAGCTCACGTGTGCTCTGTTTATTGCTTTGAAAAACTTCGAAAATACGGGCCACCTAAGGCATTCAAGGGGGAGAGGGGTTATTGGGCTACTGAACCGGCTCGCATCACGGTGTCAATAACAAAATTCTCATTTGTCGGATAGATATGTTGTGACTGCACGAATCCACGATGTTTCTCATGGATTGATACACTTAATGCCTGCACAGGATCGTTAGGATCAAAACATCAGGACAAACTTCCAAACGAAAGGTCCCGAAAGAGTCAGCACTACTGGGACCGTTACAATCGAGCGCACACTAGGCACTGCTAGTTTGGTTACGTGGGACTCGCGCCCTAAAATGACTTTACAAGGGTTATGTGAAGACCAAATTGTAGTCCTCTACAATTTTACCATTAGAAGGCAAAATCGGAAGATATTGTCTCCATTTTGAATGATGAGAACCCGGCGCTCCTCAGAAGAACCAGAGAATGGCAAACAACATACATGTGGAGAACGTTGTAATGAAGTGCTTCCCATCCTGTCCGCTCAACACAATGGGAACTGAGAAACATCTGTCCGATTGCTGTCCGAATTTCCTTGCACTGCCCGCGAGACAAATTGTGGTGATGAATAAGGCGATTCGATCCTTTGAACAGTGCGGTAATACCTGGCTAGTCATCACGTTTCTCTAACTGGATGCTTAAGAGGAAAGCTCTACGTTGCTGTCCTGAGAGTGGTGCGGATATATGCCGAAAAGTAAATGCTGGCTCATCCCGGTACCTCTTGTTCACAAACAAGTAATTGTTATCAATGCTCGTTATTATGCCGTTGTGTTTAGACAAGCTACAGGCTAAGGACTTGTAAACAGTACCGAATTCGCCTCCGCAGCAACCATCTGTTAGCTTTTAAACGTGGATAACCGTCTAGTTCAATAATTCCCGATGGGGAATCCGGTATGGACTCTAGCTATTCATAAGTGATTCCGTTTTGTGTACTATAGTTCTATTGGAAGATGCCCCTTTTCTTATTGTGAACATTTCTTTCAAAGTTGACCTAGCTCTCAGGTTTTACAGTACGGGGTCTTTGAAGCCATCTTGTCAAAATAATCAGAGTTTGGAATCAAAACGGGCAAACAGGAGTAGCTATTTTGTCGATCTATGGATACCTTCAGACTGATCCCCAAACAGTTCTGTAACTGTAACTGTAACTTACAGTTACAGTAACGTAACTGTAACTTAACAAGATGTAGCTTAACAAGACGTGGATGATAGGAAAATCAGCAATCAGTCCACAACCGTGCAGTCGGTTTTGTGTTGTTCACCGACGGTAGAAGACTTCCATGTGTTTTCTACAGCTTTACGGCTTTTGATCATCAAACTGGGGTTGTAACAGGACTGACCGCAGAATACTATAGCGAAATGATCAAACCTGTTATTTTCTATTCAATCTAATGTCATCCCGATCCGGAAAAATACTATATTAATAAACATGTCAATATCCGTCTTCCCTGTGTCCACTGTTCGCTGCTCAGAACCAAATTCACGGTTACTATGGGCAAATAGATTTCAATAAAGTGGAACAGGGTTCGCATCATTAGTTTCCTTGGTTAAATTTTACATTTAATTCCCGCTTATTTCAGTGTTTTCTGATGAATCGGCTTTTATTAATGTTACCAATAGGGTTCAAATCGAGCTGGCCGAAACCTGATAAATCTGGATGAGATGAAGATGATAGCAGTAAAACCTGTATACATACACATATATTTGTACATATACGAGCATATGAGTATGTACAAATTCATGTATATGTAACTTCCAAGTATGAATACTTTCATCTCTATGTTTGCTGAGGTGCAACTTTGGATTCCACCATAGAATAAATGATACCATTTTGACAACAGTGCTCGATCCTCTGCGTACTCTTAGGCAACAAAAAACCATGAATAACACGTGATCTTGTATGTTTCTTCAGTTGGTGAATGTCAAATGGAAAACCACGATTTCAGGACCGAAATTAGGTGAGCAGCTTTCATATCAGCAACGAAACACCTTAGCGATTGGAACAACTTTGTCGCATTGCTGGCAAACCTTCTGACACGATGACAAAAAACCCGTGATTGCTTTTCTGAGAGGTCGTTTATTGTTGTTTAAATACAAGCGACAAATTTGCTGTCAACTGCCTCGGACGCTTTCGGAAAACTGTGACATTAGTAGAATTCAGCTGTCTAAATGTTAGCAAGGCTTCATGCAAACAATGAGGCAGATATTCTGCAAATTTGGTGTCGATTGTGACTGTGTTCTGGTGGGTGCCGGTTATCTGTCCTTATTTGGTCTCAGTATAAACCAGCAAGAAGCCAGTATGGAGCACGCTTAAGCGGTAAAACTGATACTTGTGAGAAATGTTTGTTTTGAAAATTTTCTAATGATAAGGGATGATGCATTGTATGCCGGCTTCCCCAACACGAAAATTTACTTGTTAAATCTTACCTTCGGCAAAATATTTACAATCATTCAGTTGAATTTTGGGTTAAACATCAGAAGCAGCCGTTAAAATATGGGAGGAATTATCAGCCGTCATAGGAAGGGTCAGCCTCCTTTGAACGAAAATTTCCATTGTTCTCTGAGAGTGGACTTCTGGGAATAGACTTCTGAAGTGACCGATGCACTTTTCCATATAACTAGTACTCTCATAGAATCGTGTCTTTTTTTAACTACCGGATTTCCCATTCGGAACGTAGATGGTCAAGTTGTAGATCTAGGCCAAACTGTCGCCATGCCTTGGACGCGCAATGCTTTTTTCTGCAAAACCCTTGGTAGTGAAATAAAACTCCTCACACCAAAATGCTGCATTGTTTCATATGTGCCGACATTAAAACCACTTTCATCTTCCATCATTTTTGCGATTTCTTTTAATTAATCTCCGTTCGAAATTACCCTGGAAACTTTCAGTATGTTCGTTCAAAGACGTAAGCCAGTTCAGACACATCGTGGTTTCTAAATTCTGGTCTGCACAGTCGTGAGAAAGAAATGATGACGAAAATCGTGTCATCTTTGTGAATGTGTTGCAAAGTGAGCAGTCCACAATACCTAAGTTACAGCGAAAACTAGAGGCTTGTCAAAATGTGAATTATTCAAAGAACACAGCAGTAGAGTGCAAAAGTTCGTACTTGCTTGAAAACAAGAGGACTGAATAATGACCTATGACGAAGCTTCGACCTGACTTGCGGCACATGTTTACTTGATTTTATGTGCGCCCAATTCGGACTGTGACTTATAAGGTAAGGCTGATGAAAGCTTATACAATTGATGAATCTGTTGAAATCGGAGGCGGAAGAGAAACGTCTAGAAGTACCCACCGACGCACCGATCCCCGACCGGAATATATTCTAACTAAATCACATGTTCCTCTCACCTGATATCAGAAAATCACTACCTAATTCAAAAATTCTCACAAGAAGGGCTGTTCAAAAATTTAATTCACAGAATAAGATCTGACGCTTGATGTAGTGGATTGGTTTTCTATTTCTGCAATGTTGAAGACAACTAAGCGCTTTATCCACGGTAATTATGCGTTGAATGCACGCTGGAAGTAAAATCCTGGACCAAAGCAATCCTCGTGGCGGAACACATCAATCTGATCGGACCACCTATTAAAGTAATTCTCACTCATAAAAAGTAGAAGATGCATGTTGTCTGTCAACATCGTAGATGCAAGTGGACTCGCAAAATTGCAAACTTCGACAGCGAAAACATTAGAATAACAATAAAAAATTTCTGATGATCCTTACCACTTCACTGCTGCTCTGTAGTGGCTGTAAGTATAAAACAAATGCCTTAGCTATCACAGACTTCATCTTGGGTTTCCCTTGAAGTTCTAGTTCGCTTAAAGAAATGACAGATTGATCAACAGAGACTTTACTTGATATATATGATTCAAGATACTATCATGTAACCAAGGTCCTATTATATGAAATCGGTACAGCCAGCTTTTATTGGGTTACAGTAGTAAGCAATACAACCACTACTTATCGATGAAGTGAAAAATTGCATAAATTCTTTTAGTTACAACTAATCTTACGTGGCCTTTGTTCTGAAGTAATAGATATTGGATGGACATTTGTTTACCTGGTTCTGTGATTGGATTGTGTGATGATGCGTACGGAGCGACTTTTGAATATAAAAGTTATGCTAGCTTTCTCAGTAAATACATTTTACACCAAAATATGCCAAACTTATGTAACCTATTGAGTTTGAATGACCCTAGTGAGGGGCACAGTTGAAGGCCTCTGTTTAAAGTACATCCAGAGAATGGTCCTCCAAGCGGATCAAGGCAGAAAATGGATATAGTGAGATGACATTATTACGCACCCAGTTATTCCACTCAATGACCATTATATTCGGTGTCATGTGGACGACCAAGGGCAGATCGTACTTGTGATAACCGCGACATTCGATGCAAATCTTTCAATGCTTTCGGAGTATCATGTGTGAAGCCTCTCTGTTTGCAGCGAACTGATGCTTTGAATGGTCGACTTCTCATAGACTATGCGTTATATTAGTGATTTCGACTGATACCGTTGTTTAGTCACGTCGATCCGAAAAAGAAATGATAGTATATTTAAGGTAACAGTTATCTTTTGTGCCTTTTGTGTAACTATCAAGCATAGACAACGTAAATGCTAGGTACCAGTGTGTAATCTTAGCATAGGTTGTACAACGGAGTCCAACATGGGTAGCATTTAGTACTGTTCTAGGCCATCTGGAAGTTTGGAGTGGTGCGTATATATATATATATACAATGTGTGGACACTACTGTGAGCTAGATTTCCATAGTCACGGAAGTAGCAATGTTGCCTTCCGTCAAGGAACAACGGGTTAGCAAACATGCACTAAATTTCCTAACCTCCAGGCTCGCAAAGCTGACTGTGGACGTCCGTTTATTAACTAACGTGGTCTATGTATGTCTTTAAACCAATAATTAATGTGCCTCTGATTCCTTGTGCGGTGTACAGCAGCATTTGATGGGAGAGACCTCCATGTCCCTTATTTCTGCCCCCCTGGGACAAACAGTTAAACATAATCATTAAATAAATCCTAATGCTTGGTCTGTTGCTGATCACGTCAAGGCGCTTTGGAACAATCGTCACCAAATGTAAGACTTTTGGGCAAGAGATCATTTCACAAGCTCTAGTCAGTAGCGGTAGCATCTTATTCAAAGGGGAAGCTGAAACATCAGAACTCCATTGGACATTGCGAAACATTTTTGCTATCGGTCCAAGAGGTATGGTATTTCGGAAACGAAGGTCGCTGAAAAAAATAAAAGACAAGCAAAACCGCTGCATATCTGGAGCCAAATATAAATTCGGGTAAGAATTTCAAAGCAGAGTTGACAGGAACTAAGAGTTTGTATTACAGTGGCCGACTGAAGAAACAAGGTTTGATATGCCAGCACCAATTGTACCGGTTGAAGTTACTTTTACTGTCTAAACGCCGTAACAGCTAGAGCGCCTGTAATGCGTGCACCTTGATTAGACAAGCACTCATCGGGTAGAAACTGTTGATAAACTGAGAACGAGGAAATATGGATGTGGGGAAACGAACCTGTTGACGTCCCCGGAGCAGGCGCAATCCTTCTGTAACCTGTAATATGAGTAACGGTAAACAAAATGTGCCCATAAATTTCAACCAGAGATCCATAGAAAGTAGCTCAGTATCAGTAAATGGAGTTCAGTAAGATTACCTGCCAGAATTCTCGTCGCATCAGGTGGTCGAGCTGGAAAATTTATTATAGTACACATAGATTTTATAATGGATTCGCCGATTTAATAATCATTTGTTTCGAGTTGACAGGAAGTAAACTAGCGCTTTGCTCTCCGTTAGATCAACATTACAATTTTGGCCCTAGATACCTGGTCTATCCAAAGGTAATTACTTTTCTTCAAAAAAAACTGCCATTTGTTGGTTGTTGTTTTGGTTCATTGTTGCTTGTTCCAGCAGCAGGAGAGCACTGAAGTTCAACGGCCTTTTAGAGTGAAATTCATTTCTCGAAGAAGTCTTGGGGGAGCATGATTCGGCAGCTTGTTTGTCCCAGGAGTTGGCTAGCACAATGTAAGTAGTGGGCTAGAAGGAAATACCAATTGTACAAAATGTATCCCTAAGCCACTTTTGCATATGAAATGAGGACAGGTCAAGTCTGAATACCACAAACAAATCGCATGAAGTGGCATGGAAAGTGCAATCTAATATTTCGTCAGCAAGTTGCTTCACACGCGAAAATTTAGAGAAGCCTTCGGTTTTATGTTCCTAAGGTCGCGAATTCCCAGTATTTGCTCCCATAATACATCGTTCAATTTTGTCTAGACTAACCACACACTGAGAGATAGTTAGTCTGCCGTCAGATCAGCTTGAGTTAGCACTTTATGGAATATTTCAGGAGCCCCGTGGACTCCCCTAAATTACACGTGTTAGGCAATACCAGTTGTATATTTGTTCCAGGCTTATAACTCTCCCAATCCTCCCTGATAATGTAATCTTTGCCCAAAACAACCGGTACATTGTGAGGGAGCCGCGACAAGCGGGTCCAAATTTTCTAAACTGAAAACTCACGTGCTTGAGCTCTTATGGTCTGGCCAATTTGAATTGTTCTAGTCCCTGAAAGAGTAAGGCGAAAACGAAGGTAAACAGAGGTGTTGAATTTCGCAATACATAGGTTTCACTGTAACCGTGCAAGAATGAACTCGTGGAAGCTCAGTGGTAAGGACAACAAGCTTCTTTCGATATAAATTTCTATTGCCCATGATAGCGCAGGAACGGGTACGTCTCATTCCACGTGGATCTTTCAGCTTGACGGTTTGGCACCTTAATTTTGCCACAGCCGGACGGTGCCATTATTTCACTGTCGTGGTGATGACGTGCAATTTTTTACTATCTGCTTTCCTTACCAAGTACTTTTAGAGGACATTTGCCACTCTCGTATTTATCGAAACAAAAGTAATATACACAGGGTTTGCTGTGTTTATGCGGAACTTGGTATCTGGTGTTTGGTTCGGAACTTTTCATTCGATGAATTATGCGTGATGTATACACTACTCATTTACAAAAGAGTAGGCCATATAGACAGACCTTAAGAGTGTCCGCCACGTGTTCCTTCACAAATCGTTCAACAGAACCTGCTTATCAACGCACAAAATCAGCGCTGGTAGACCAATGATGAGGAGCTTGGAAGAACCCAAGTGCGCTATTCATTTGTGGTAGTTGGTCCACGTGTGGAATGCGGAAGGAAGATATATTGGTAACAGGCCTACAGTACAAGCGGATTTACCAAGCAGTCAACGATTACGAGTACCCCATATTAATCTGCGCCTTTTACTGAATATGGGCCAAAGGAAGACACAATTTTTATACGTCTGCGAAGTCAAAACATCCTTTTCTTGGCTTTTATGTTCCACAATTCTTTCGTTCAGAGCTTATACTATCTCGATTCCTTCTAGGAAAAGTCATTCACCACAAGCCAGCTATCCTACCACTAACATTTTCCTGGAACTCATGAGTGTCGGCCAACTGCGTGGCTTCAGCTCTTCCACAGATGATACTACTAGCAAAAGTTTCTTACCTATGAAGGGCATCTTGAAGCACTTGTCGAAAAAGGAATTGGGCCCACATAGTACCCACGCATTTCAGTCAAACTGAGGTACTACTTCAGCCTGATCAATCTCTGGTCTGTATTCTTATGGCGGTGAACATCACCTTGGCTTATTGGTAGACCTGTGTTGTGTTTATCTTCCAAACCTTCCGTGGCTTCTAAACTCCCGAGTAATCTTAATTTCCTTGCTGGTTAAACGTTTAAATACTTCAGCCTTTCTATTTAGATTGGCCTTTTTTAAAGCAGTGAATCTTAAAAGTACCAAGCATTTATACTCACACTCATAGGTGTCATTCTTCTGCGTGGATTCGTAAAGCTAGATGACACGGGTATTATCAACACTGAACAAGCGAAATATAAAGTAGCTCGGTTTATGGGGTTAGCATGAACTTTTTATCCAAGAAGGTGTCATTCGAGGGGCGAGCCAACACATGACCACATGATGTAAATCTCGTGACTGAAAGTTAACAAACGCTAAAACCTGACCTAGTTTTATTTCAAATTTTAAATACTATCTGAGGGATGGTGAATTCAATTCACAGTTGAGGTTAGTTAGGGCGCACACCTTTGATAATCCATGGCAGGAATAGGTCAGGTTTATGGTGCTTTTCAACTTCGCAGCATAGATCGTGTTCACGTACAAAATGACAACCTCGATTCTTTTCACACCAACAACAAAATAGGGAGTCGCTGGTACCTTCGACAGCTCAGCGGTAGACGCCCACCCCATCGTTCGTGGCACACCCTATGCTATCATGTTTGGATAGAGTGCCGGATCTCAAAAAGCATCTGCATTGTCGTAGCATTGTCGTTGTTTTAATCAATCAGCTATATATATATATATATATA
>NW_008751675.1:3020158-3025370 GCF_000715545.1 Opisthorchis viverrini
AAAGTTTTTGTCTAATGGCTTCACCACTGTCGCCTCTCGAATCTTCAGGCTTGACACTTGCTCCGAACATGTTCCATGATTCTACAGGAGTTCTCCCTGGGTACTCCAAGATAAGCATGTCATAGTAATGCTGATTCGTTTTTTCGGGTCTGCTCGATGGGTACAAATCTGCCTCGATTGCTAAGTCTCATTCNTTGTCACTTCTCGAATGTTCAGACTTGACACTTGCTGAGCACAGGAGTTCTCCCTGGGTACTGCAAGATAAGCATGTCATATTAATGCTGATTCGTTCTTTCGGGTCTGCTTGATGGGTACAAATCTGCCTCGATCGCTAGGTCTTTCATTCCTACGAACTAAAAAGCCATTCCTGACATTTCCGTTTAGGAATACTTTAAGTGTGCTCGATCAAACCAAACAGCCAGCTTGCAGTTCTTCATGGTGTCTGATTGGTAAAATGCATCATACTGCATAAAGTATTATCGAGAATACACTTCGTTCATCTTGGCGCGAAGATGGATAATCGGGATTGTGGTTTTATCAAACCAATCCGATTACAATGCAAGTCTGACTCGGTAGAACTGCAACACATGCTCATTTCGATCGACTGATATTGGAAATTTTTCACAACGACTAGGCGCCGGTGAGATGAATTCATTCTATCTGGCAATTTCAGATGTATCTACGTCCGTGTTACTGACTTGTGCAGGAAGCTGGTCATGGATCACAATATGAGACAAGTCTACCTTCAGGTGCTGCCAGGTTTGATTCAACGCAAAATGCCACTCAAGAATTGTAGTATTACTAAATACTATTTCAAAATCTATCCGCACACATGACTGTCGTTTATGTTGCCAGGAAGATATCTGAGGCACATGAAATCATTTCAGACCACGGAGCACGTTCCCCGAAGCCAGCTCGGCTGTGTTCTTGTTCTGACACAAGTAATGTGATCCAACATTATCTTATCTTCTGTTGCCGAACAATGCCTTTCGCAAATGGGCGCGTTATGCCCACGCGCATTGCAGCAAACCACAGGTCGCCCTACACTTCTAAACGGGTAGCATTTATTAAATTTAATTTTCGCAGGGTCTGCACGTTTATCTTTTGTAACTACACTGGAACAAAGGATAGAATATCTTAGATGAAAGTAGTTGACAAACCACCTTTTGCTGTCGGTGGCACAATATTACGTCCTGAATCCAAACTGTACCGTTTGGCTGACACCTTTTAGGAAATGAACAACTGTGGGAGCCTTCTCGCTCTTTGTTATTGGTCTATTTCGTTCACAGATCTTGTTGGCTTATTGCTGACGCAGTGTTATTGCATTCCACATGTAGAGGACTGCGAAACCTACAAATCAAATAAGGGTGGCCGATCGACCACAAAGCTGTTAATATGTAGGAAACGTCCAAAAAAGGAACAGGTACTACGAGGGACACCAATCAGATGCGTCATCTTTGATTATTCTGTAAAAGCTATACCCTGCGTTGTTTTATTACATCTAGTACAATCAAGCGTACAGGCAGGTTTATTTCTAAACAGAGTGAAAAAAACTTGCCTACCTGGATGATACCGTTGAGGAACCGTCGCGGTTGGTATATTTACGGCTGTAACGACACATTGTGAGAGTTCAGTATGCTGACGTGAAAAACACAAACGACTCCCTGGATAGTTTGTAAGAATTAGATTCATTCTCCTAATTACCTGCGAATATCATATCTTTTGCGGGGATTTCTAGGAAAATTCAGCTAATCACCACGAGGCCATCACTTCATGGCGTCGTTTCTTGCTGAGAATTTCCACATATAGCATACTATATAGTTAGTGTCCCCAATTACTGAGAACGTTTCATTAGCCGAGGCTTTTGGCTAGAAAAATCAGAAACTTTCAACAGTTTTCGCAGTAAGTAAATAGAGAAATGCTGGTTCTTAAATTGGAGACAACATGTTGCACTGAATTCATCGAAAAATGTACTCAATGCTAAAGCAAATCTTTCCAGGTTAGGTGACTTCCAAGAAAACGAAGGTTTCATTTTGGGGATTTACCAGCTACCGACAATGGCGACAGCTAATGAGTGTGCTTTTAATTCACCACTGCAGGAGTAAGGTTCAGAGCATCCATTACGGGATTTGATGTTAAACAGCACCAAAAGGGAGGACTAAGTGACTCATTTTCGAACCTGGTAGATAGAATCGACTTTTCGCGATGATATTTGATACATGCTGTCACGTTTAATGTATTGGGTGTTTTGAGCTGATTTAACAATTTGGTTGAATTTCGTATTGCTGTTTAATATGGCATTCCAAGTTTTAGGAGATATTCGAGTTTTATGAAAGTTTTCGGGAGCATGACCAGGAGGCTTGTACGTCCACAGACCTACTTTGAATACCTGTTCAGTTGTGGTGTGACCTGTGAATAATCAGCTGATAAGTGTTGAAGAGAGATTTTTTGCGTTCCCTGCTAAACTAAATGCGAATAGCACATGTATACGTGACCGGGTTTATATCACTTATACAGTTTGAGCCATACCCCCATTCTCTGATTTTCAGGCAGTGCTACTCCAAGTTTAGTTCAAATTTCTGCACTATATCTTCTTCACCTGCATTAAGAAGACAATTTGTAGTTACATCTGTGCATTAAGAAACCACCGTTAGACCACTGCAACGCATTTATGCCGGTGTCCCCGAAGTGTACCCAAATCTACTCAAAAACACATCGCAAACTAGATCGGACAACCGTAAAAGTGATAATGACTAGAGTTTCGAAACCTAGACTGCGTGGGCAAAAAATCTATTACAAGCACTCCACCTTTCATAACCTTCGTTAGAAAACAAACAGAATTTAGCTAGTCACTGTTTATACATGCTGGGTAAACAGAATTTAACAACCAGTTCGTGCACTTTCCGTTCTCTTGGGCTGGTAGTGTATGCTTCATTTTCAGCTGATATTTTTTTTCGTTATCATTTTAGTCCAAATGAATTCCCGTTTTTTCAAAGTTGCACTATTTTTCCGGCCAAATGTGAGCTTTCCATTGTATAACCTCATTGTATCTCTCAAAAAGTATATCCTATTTCACTTCAGTGCAGCAATGTAGACTTGCATGCATGTATCGACATCTGTGCTTCTACACTCTATTCCCTTGTACTCCACTAACGCACCGATACTCACAACTACGCTCCCCAACAAAACACTGATCATGTCGCCTCGGTTGGTGAAGAAACATTTGCAATCAAATTGTCCAGCTCAGCGAACAAGCTAACGACCATATACTCTATAGGTTTTTACCATATCTTGCCTTGCGTTGTGCACAGGTCCTTTGTGATACGTTTCACATTCATGCGTGAAAAAGCTATGGGAAACAGAATTCTGTCACCGGCTTCATGATTTTGGTCTAACTACCCGGCCAACTTTGCAGCTAATGCCAGAATTTTTCCTGACTTGAACTCGAGAGCTATGTTCTGATAAGCCTCGATTCATAAGGTGAACAGTGCAGACATACCTATAGTCTATTTTACTGGTGGCTGATCAGATGGCAGTTTTTCTGTTCGCCGAGCTTCGCAAGTGAAGTGCAAACGTTTCTTCTCTAGTTGAATGAAATAAAGTGAAACGACACACAAACCGGGTACGGACCAAATGCAAACAGACATGAAGCACTCCAAAGCAGCCATCCAAAAAACCAATGGAATAAGGAGCCTACAGACCACGACGCAACTAAAAATCACGGTCCTACAATCTACAATACCAACTTGCCAATCACAGGACGAGATATTAGATACTCCACAAAAACAACATAAACGCAGCTAGGCACGGAGGAAGCACCCATTTAACTGCGCACTCACATGTCTCTTCTGGGGAAGAAACGTTTGCAAGCCGACTGCTAAGCTCGGCGAACAGATCAACTGCCATCTGATCAACCACCAGTAAATACACCCGAGCTACCTATGTTTCGACAAATCGATAGCCTATCTTATATTTCGATTCTGACATACCAGAAATTCCTGATAACGAAAGAAGTAATAATATAATTTTTTTTGCCAATCACCTTGTGCTGTCTGGTGATCATCTTCCCGTAACCCGCTTTATTCACAGTTCAAAGTATCTTACCAACTTTTTCTCCAGTATGTTGTTCTTTGCCCAGTTTCACTTGTACAAAGATTCATTCTGCTTTCAAATATCCAATGAAAACAGTTGGCACAAAATAGGACGTGCAATTTCAGCACACAAGTCTGGATGTTACGAGTAGGCATGAGCCACCCAACGAAATGGTACCATCCTAACCTGATTGAAATGACAATCAGGTCGAGTAATTTTTATGTGGGAATGCAAAAGTTGTTGACACTCAATCTAAGTTCCACTGTCTGGAGTTTGTGGAATAGTTACGCAAAGAATGCCCCAATGGCAAGGCCGAAATTTTGTCTGCTCTCTACTCGGACTGGTTATGACGTCGTCTTTGTATTTATCCTGGGAAATCTATGTCTGACGGAACGGAGGACATACATCATAAAAGCTATCACATAAGTAAAAAATTACAAATCTTTAGGCGCAACAACAAGGAATGTACTGTATGTCATTTGATGAATCCTAATTATTGGAACACAAACAAATGAAAAACCAAATGTGAAGTTTTGAAGTTTCTGTTTCAAACACACAAACCATCCGAGAAACACCAACAGAAACCTAAACATGAATATTGCGCATGGTCATACTTGCAAGTATTTGGGAAATTTTAAATTTAGTCAAAAATTACCAATTTGGCATTGTTTACTTACGTGGAAGTGATGGCTGAGCGATTATTACAGTCTGCATTCGCCTTACTAAATCAGAGTACATACATAATGCAACATGTTAGCGAACTGCGCCCAAGAGATGTTTAAAAATAGTCGATATATTGTAATTCGGTGGTTAACCCATCTTACTTGACTCAGGTGCGTCAGAATATTCGCTAGTAAATGACCCCACCCTCATCACACTAGTGCTCTATTTTGCTATATGCTTCAGTATAATTCTAAGTAGTGGATAAAACTTGGGTAAGTTGCGGGAATCTCAAGGTGGAACGCGGTCTTCCACACACAACAGACCTAAATCAGAGGCACAGGGCCTTTAGTTGGTTGCATGTGCGGCTCAATAAATACTGCGTGGGTTTTACCCCATTAGCGTATTTAAGTGTAACAGGCTATCACGAAACGCATGCCAGTCCATCAGCTTTCACAAG
>NW_008751675.1:3030089-3037382 GCF_000715545.1 Opisthorchis viverrini
ACAAACCCAGTTTCAAAATCTTTTCTATGGGTGTGTTATAATCTTGTAATCTATTCATTGCGTCTTTACTTCCCTTGGTTTTAGCGCAATTATATTTCTACTAGAACTCAGACAGTTTCATCAAAGTCCCGTTGTATTATGAACCCCTTTCTTTTAGTCATCGCAAACGTGACTCCCGTGTTTGTCTGAAACAACTCAACCTCAAGTTTGGTCGAGATTACAGTAAATTTTAAAAAGACCTTCCTGCAGCGGGTATCGCAACAAGGGTTGAGACTAACGACCAGCTCCTGCGCTGGGTTTCTGAATGCATCCAATGAATACTACGAGTGTCAGTAGTGTAAGGAAACCTGATGATGTGAAACCAGTGTATGCTGAAAACCCGAGAAGCACTTTACACTGCGAAATACCGACAATGAGCATCTAAGTGAGTTCCGCGGATTCTCGAACCCATGACCTGCCGTTTCGTAGTTTGAACACTTAAACGTTTGATCACTATCAGTTGATCAGATTGGTTCCACTTATAAAATGAGATTTTGGTTGAAAATGTACAAGTGTCCTCTCATTACCTCCAACTCATAAGTACCCCAGAAGAAGAATAAACCTTATTTAATTGTTCGCACGCCCCTCTGCGAAGTCGTCATACGAGGAGCCAGTCATTATCTACCCAAGTGATGCTGCATCTCGTTTAAGTGCAGGCTACTTGTGAAAGCAAGAGGCCCTTTGCTGCGGAGTTATTTATTAGAANCTTATTTTGAAAAAAAACTGAATATCTGTCTTCTTCACGAACGCGTCTTCTTGGATTTTCTTGGATACTGATTACTTATCAAGCAATTGTCAAAGAATGCTTCTTCTATGCAGTTCCACAAAGCGGAGTTACCGGAAAATCACCTACAACTCGCATATTATGAAGCGTAGTAAATGAGCTAGATTGCGAAGTAAGAATTACTAATACTTTATGAATAATTGTGAACAAAAGTGGTTCAATACGCCGCCCACTAACCTTCAGGTCTTGGAATGCGCCGAGGCAATGCTGCATTTAAAGAGATAAGGTTATTTACCATCCCATAACGCAGGCAGGATCACAAAATTGAGTGCTGACTATATGTATACATAGTATAGCGACTTCAAGCGAAAACAACATTGACATTTGTGTAGGTATATTTTTCTTTGCCTTTAATTAGGGTGGCAATGCTGATTGGTTTCAATCGCAGGAGCATAGCTCAACTGAATATCATCATTCCTGGGGTTTCGTTTTACAACGCACCAGGATGTACTTGGTGAGAGTCCACATCCCACAGTCCCTTCGCGCATTTGCATGAGTCTATCACATCAAAATATGTCGGTTAATGAGAAACGACAAGATACGATAAATAAATCAGCGACGAAATTCCCTAAAACTTTTCAAAATAAAATCGGACGTTCCTGATATAAGTGAAAATAAGACTCTTCGTTCGCTTTCTTTGTCCTCGTGTAAAAGGATTGGTCCCGAATACCTTTTCTGGAACAATAAAGATCATAAAAGTTTGAGATATATATATATNCTAGTACTACTGTTCTAACTGCGTAACAACTAGACGCGAATTCTGACGAAGACATGATCCCGAACATCATTTGTCCATCAGCCATTGTCTGATCCGAAATTAGACACTGTAACAGAAGAAACCAATGTGTATATTATGCAAAAAAGGTGTGGGTTTTGTGACACGTCGAAATAATGGTGAAGGGAAGAAAGCCCTTCGCCACGGAGTTGTTAATTAGGAAGCATCAACAAAACTGTTACAAACTATTGGACAGGAATGTAAACCACTCATTTGCACCTTATTTTGAAAAAAACTGAATATCTATCTTCTTCACGAACGCGTCTTCTTGGATTTTCTTGGATACTGATTACTTATCAAGCAATTGTCAAAGAATGCTTCTTCTATGCAGTTCCACAAAGCGGAGTTACCGGAAAATCACCTACAACTCGCATATTATGAAGCGTAGTAAATGAGCTAGATTGCGAAGTAAGAATTACTAATACTTTATGAATAATTGTGAACAAAAGTGGTTCAATACGCCGCCCACTAACCTTCAGGTCTTGGAATGCGCCGAGGCAATGCTGCATTTAAAGAGATAAGGTTATTTACCATCCCATAATGCAGGCAGGATCACAAAATTGAGTGCTGACTATATGTATACATAGTATAGCGACTTCAAGCGAGAACAACATTGACATTTGTGTAGGTATATTTTTCTTTGCCTTTAATTAGGGTGGCAATGCTGATTGGTTTCAATCGCAGGAGCATAGCTCAACTGAATATCATCATTCCTGGGGTTTCGTTTTACAACGCACCAGGATGTACTTGGTGAGGGGCCACATTCCACAGTCGCTTCGCGCATTTGCATGAGTCTATCACATCAAAATATGTCGGTTAATGAGAAACGACAAGATACGATAAATAAATCAGCGACGAAATTCCCTAAAACTTTTCAAAATAAAATCGGACGTTCCTGATATAAGTGAAAATAAGACTCTTCGTTCGCTTTCTTTGTCCTCGTGTAAAAGGATTGGTCCCGAATATCTTTTCTGGAACAATAAAGATCATAGAAGTTTGCAATATATATATCGGAATCACGGTACCAACTTACCGGGAATAGGCATCTTTCCGGCATGCGATTGGCTGGTTTCTATAACGTAGGGCGGTTTAAGTGTGAGCCAATCACAACACTCACCAGCCGCTCGCGGCTGAAGTGGTAAATGTTCAACCACTGGCTGGAAGATCAGCGGATACGAAACTCCGATCTACGTGAAAGTCACACTACCCATGTTACGAATAAGAAATAAACATTTGTAAATTGATTCGATGCTTTTCAGTATAGACTGACTCCACTTAGAGAACAAAATCTAAGATGAAAATAGACAGGTCTAATCTGTGACGGTTGAGAATTCATGGCTTAGTTACGGAGCATCTATATTCAGAGCGGGCCAAATTAATTCACTTTAACCGCGACATAATCTAATACTAAATGGTCTCGCATTGTCTGCAGTGTTCAACTTGTGTTGAATGACTAGATAAAAGTGTACTTGGAATTAGTTCACCTGTCCGCAATTCTTATGTACTGGTCAAGTCTAGAAACACTGTGAAGTCTAAAGGATACTTGTATCCTGGCAATAATGGCATATTTGAACTTCACCTACATGACCTGGCCAACTAGGCCGCACTGGTTACTGTGGTTGATCAAGCTTCGTTAAACAGCCAACAAATAGCTAGGCTTTCAAACTTTTCCTTGGCCTCTCGGTGTTATTTCCATGCTTTCTGTCCTGTGAAAATAAACTGCATGGGACTTGTGCATCAACGTTTTGGTCACCTTTGCCATTAGCAACGTGGGCCAGACCACGGAGATTAGAGGTTGTGTGTCATTTGGGGCCAACATTAGAACATTCACCATTCTGTGGGCTTTTATTTTTTCTCCAATTCATGTCTAGGCATGTGAGTTGTGCTGAGGCTGCGGGGATATGGTTGCATGGCCCTGGTTTCTGCAGGTCATAAGGACAAGAGTTGTTGTTCTCTATTTCATTTGAGCTTGAATTGCACGAGTTTTAGCACGGCGAATTTCAGAGTACCGTGGTAGCTTGGTGCGCTGCCAGGGTAGTCGCCAACTATTTTTTCTCTTAATAGAAGTAAGTAGCATTCTTGGGTGGGGAAAGTGCACTGCGTTTTGCGTTCAGTTGGCCTCAGGTGCAATTGCATGGTGGAATCTTTTATCCATCTGACTTAACCATCCAACAACGCATTTCCAAGGCACAGTTAGTCGGATCACTTGCCTGTAGATTAACCCTTTGTTCCTTTAAAGGACTCTTTTCATACGCTAATAAGTGCAGCATATGCACAACGCTTCCTGGCTCCATTCATTGGAGGGCAACTCCATTGAAACCATAGCTCTTCTAGAACAACCAGGTTATTCATCGAGCACGCATCGCGCATCATAGAACTTGATTCTCCCGGTCATATTAATTAACGGATTGACTATTACCATCCTGCACACTATAGCTCAACCTGCCTCTAGTTATCGACGAGCTATGGTCTCACGTACGATGACTACCTCTATGTTTCCTGCTCGGTTAAACCGCTGTATGCCAGTACAGCTTCGTTGTGTTGAAAACTAGGCGCCATGTTCTTCCTCCAGTTTCTCAGCTGCCATTTTGCACTGTTCTAAAAGAGCGATCGATCTGGACCACACGTGGTACCATTGAAATATTCTCTAACACGAAGCCATCCATGGTTTATGGAAGTCTCTGGTCACTAAATTATGGGACTAACAAGAGTTTTGAGTGGCATGGATCCTCAGCAATTGCCTCGACAATGGACTCTTTTGGAACAAATCATTCCAGTACTATCCATGGTTATATGGATGCAAACCGGTCGATCATTTGCTTCCATGGAATTAGTATATTCCAAGGTATCCTTCTTAGTGTAATTCCAGAACACGACAGATCTCAACCGAGAGACATGTGCATACACACCATGAGACAAAGAGTATTATTTCACCGCCCCATTAAAGTTTATATGACCCCGAAAACCTGAACGAGACTTGTACCTGCCAGCTGTTTGGACAAACACAATGTCACGTTGATTCTTCTATCACCAGTTTCTTTCAACTTTCACGTGATTTGGAGCTAAATTTTTCGGGTGAATGCAATTTCACAGTCTGTGCTCTAGATTCCCGACATTTTTGCATGCATGCGGAAGCCGATCCTCTAGAAGATATGCGCATCTCTTAAGTCGTGTGCCTCCTTATCCATTAAAACCCCAAGCTGAAAACGTATCGTTGCCGTCTACAAACCAACGGGTTGTACGATACTGACTCTAGGCACGATAAAATAAACTAAGTGGGACAGTTTGCTTTATCGCTGGGTTGTCACAATTCCTCGGCATCCGTAACAGTTAGTGGACCCTATTCTTGAGCATTTTTATGTGATAGCAAGAAAGCAATCCCACTGTTATAAAGTTAAATACCGAGGTTCCAAAGTTTTTTCAATGGTTGGGAAGAGGTCACGAGTGTTGTGACCCCACTTTGAACGAACTCACGTGTTGGATTGGGCATGGTCGAAGAAACCGTCGCTAGGGTTTAGGGAACAGATAAGTGAGAGGATAATAACTGAATACTATTTTATGCCTTGTACGGCTGTTTTCGAAAAACTGCTTATCATAGGAACAACAATATCTATGGAAATTCGACTTGTACGTGCCCATAAATCAAGTTTTCGCAGAAACACAAGCTGTGAGCTTCTTGTCAACTAGATTAATTTATTAATTGTGCATAACAGTCAGGGTTCATAAGGCCATACGCAGCAGGCTGCAGAATGATATCAGAAAAGACACCTTTATGGGTTTCTGAAATTTCAAAAGACACTGTTGACAAAATGAATCATTGTCTTTCGCTTAGCAGATTGTCACCCAGTATACCAGAATACTAGAAAGACCTAGACGATTCATGGTCAAATACCGCTTACTTGACATCCACAGATCATTGGTGTAGTTACCTCGTCTGGTGGACGCCAGATTGTTCTGCATGCTGGCAGTTTATTTCAAACCAAGAACCGAATTCATGTGGGCGCAGCCCGTTACCGTAAGATACTAGCAATTATATTAACTGAAAAAAAACATTTGAACAAACATTCAACACTAGTTTTTGTACTAATCGGAAAAAGCTTTGCTGACTGGTTCATTGTTTCCCTTCAAACCCAGCCAATTTGGCAACCTACTCGCTTAAATGGGCCTCAAAACTACGGACTGTTCATCTAGTTTTATTCGTGGTTAGCACAAAATAGGATCAGTTTTTTTGAGTGAGAGAATGAAAGTGCAGAGATAACGAGAGTTACCAAGTTAATCGTTTTCGTCACAAGAATTTTCCCTTTAAATAAGCAGTGTACTGTGAGAAATTAGTGGTAGTTTCCCTGAAGGAAATTCTGTAATATTTATGAACGTACTCCAGAAATCTGTGTGCTTAACGTGCATCTGCTAAGTGTCGGGATCACAGAATATCTCCGAAGACGTTTTTGTATTTCCCCTGCACATGGTCTACACCCTCAGTTCCTCAAACCAATGAAGACTGTGCCATCCAACACAAAATCAAATAAACTCACATCTTGGAATAAAGACGGTCGACGGCTGAGGTCCTGGGGTCGCAATAATTAGAGTTGAAGATCGATTGAATGTGAATTTGCAAGTATAAAGAATATTCAGCGGTTTCTTTGCTATGCGTAGGTATATTAGGGATTTCTGGTGCCACCAGAATGTGTACGAAATATCGTCTCTAGCATACTGCCCTTTAAATTTCCATAACTGGGTTTTACCACAAAACCGTCTTGTATATTTCCAGGCAACCGCACAATGTATAGACGCATTCACAAGAAGCAAGTTTCCGGGCAATGTCGGACCAATGGATCCAGTGATACATGAGTTGTACGGCCTTCCAAATTTTCACAAGTGCTTGTTGCCAAACAGACCAGCAAGTTTGATAGCCATTCCTGTTATAATTTTCTGCAGTCGTTTGGACCCATGAGCCGATGTGTTTTGTAATGCAACTTGAAGTATCTTCCCAATATCTGGTTTGACAAACCCAGTTTCAAAATCTTTTCTATGGGTGTGTTATAATCTTGTAATCTATTCATTGCGTCTTTACTTCCCTTGGTTTTAGCGCAATTATATTTCTACTAGAACTCAGACAGTTTCATCAAAGTCCCGTTGTATTATGAAATGAACCCCTTTAGTCATCGCAAACGTGACTCCCGTGTTTGTCTGAAACAACTCAACCTCAAGTTTGGTCGAGATTACAGTAAATTTTAATTTAAACTTCCTGCAGCGGGTATCGCAACAAGGGTTGAGACTAACGACCAGCTCCTGCGCTGGGTTTCTGAATGCATCCAATGAATACTACGAGTGTCAGTAGTGTAAGGAAACCTGATGATGTGAAACCAGTGTATGCTGAAAACCCGAGAAGCACTTTACACTGCGAAATACCGACAATGAGCATCTAAGTGAGTTCCACAGATTCTCGAACCCATGACCTGCCGTTTCGTAGTTTGAACACTTAAACGTTTGATCACTATCAGTTGATCAGATTGGTTCCACTTATAAAATGAGATTTTGGTTGAAAATGTACAAGTGTCCTCTCATTACCTCCAACTCATAAGTACCCCAGAAGAAGAATAAACCTTATTTAATTGTTCGCACGCCCCTCTGCGAAGTCGTCATACGAGGAGCCAGTCATTATCTACCCAAGTGATGCTGCATCTCGTTTAAGTGC
>NW_008751675.1:3038637-3050497 GCF_000715545.1 Opisthorchis viverrini
TATGTTTGGGCTTTCTGGTTTCACAAACAGGTCGCCGCATCGGTAATGAAAACTGACTCTAACATAGTGCACTGCACCTAATTATAATTGAGGTCCATCTCAAAATAAATTTATCAAATTTACTAGAAATAACAGTATCCTAAAGCCAAATCGAATTACCCAGTGAAATTGTATTCACAGGTGACCAGTTTTCGACAATATCTTATCAGGGGCCTTAATCACTGAGTTATGTGGTCATCCGAACTTTCGAGAGCACATGGTCCCAAACAGACTAGCCGTTTCAAATATTCTCTCTTTTAGCAATTTACTTATAACGTTTGTGCCGATGAGTCTATATGATTTGCAACATATCTTAAATAATACATTTGGATTCACAGATAATGTACCAGACGTCAGCGTTTTACCCCAATGGAGTCATTCATTCGGACAACCTACTCATTTCATATAGATTCCACCAGTTTCCCTGGAGTCATCATACACCATGCTGCACCAAATGTTTATTCTGACGCTGCCTCATAAATATATTTTGACTGCGAGATATTTTCGCCCATACATTCTCGCATTTTTAACTAGCTTTACTCAAAATGTGTACTTTCCGAGGAAAATATAACATCTCTTCTTGTTTTAAACTCTAATCCCCTTATTTTCCTGAAGGTATGCAGCCAGTGCTCTTTGTCCTTTTTGTTGAGGATTGTTTCCGCCTGCAACAAAAACACTTTTTGAGTCAAACATGAACTGAAATCTGGTACATAGGACTCACCAACCGGAGCAGATCTTACCAAATTCCGAGTCTCTGTGTTCGCGGCTGTAACTGAAGAAATATGTCGTGCTGACGCACCCATCCCCGAGGATTCAATGCATAATTCTAAAGTTAATAGCTCGCGAACGCTTTACACCATAAAATATTTCCCTTGAACTCAGGTCTTTTTTTCCCAGTGGAACCGTTACAATATAACATGAACTACATTCATTGCTGTTGACGAAGTGTACCTTCCTGAGGCGTTTCTGTTGATGGAATGGAGTAAAGTATATTACGAAGATAGTTATAATTTGGTCTCACTGTTGGCCTGTATTCATTTTGCTGCCGAAATGGGTAGCATCGCATTAGGATTGTAGAAGCAAGCACCGTACATCCGCGAAATCAGCACTACTCGGTGGAAAATGTCAGGTGAGATAAATCCGCTTGACCTCTAACCCAGTGGTTGAAGTATAAATCGTGGAAACTACTCATAAGGTTGCTGAAAACCCCTCGACAGCCCACGAGTGGTTTCGGCCTTCTTGGGGCTCATCAGGTAGGCACAGTTTTAGAATTTTCGTCAAGCTTATGTTCTAATTGAACCCAAATTGGACCGGTTCCGACAAATGCACACTGCGTTGAAGACCTAGCCATCCAACAACGCAATTACAAGACTCAGTTTGCCGGATCACTTGCTAGTAGATTTATCCTTTGTTCATTTAAAGGGCGCTTTTTAAACGCCAATAAGTGCAACGTCTGCATAGCGCTTCCCGGCTTTATCCATATGAACACAGTGTTACGGTAATTCTACCATCACCAGTTTACTACAGCTCTGACGTGATTTGGAGCTGAATTTCTCGAGTGAATGCAATTCCACGGTCTGCGCTCTAGATTGCTGACATTTTTGCATGTATGCAAAGTTGATCCCCTAAAAGATGAGTGCATCTCTTAAGTCGTGTGCCTTTTCTCCATTAAAAAACTTACATCAAGCACGAGACGTATCGTTGCATCTTGCAATGCATCGGGTTGCACGATACTGACTCTAGGCTCAAGAAAGTGCACTGAGTGCAGTACTTTGCTGGTTAGCTGGGTTGTCAGGATTCCTTGGCATTCATAGCAGATATTCCACCCGATTTCATGTAATTTTTGTGTGATATCAAGAAGGAGTCCCACTGTTATAAAGTAAAATATCGGTGTTCTAAAGTTTTTTTCAGTGCTTGGAAAGGAGTCACAAGTGTTGTGACCCCAACTTGAACAGACTCACGTGTAGGGTTGGACATGGTCGAAGAAACCGTCGCTAGGGTTTGGGGAACAGATAGGTGAGAGGATAATAACTGAGTGGTATTTTGTGCCTTGTACGGCCATTCTCGAAAACTGTCTGGCCATAGATGGCCTTGCGGGTAATGAGTAACTGTCCGTGGGAAGAACAACAATGTCTATGGAAATTTGACCTGTACGCGCCCAGAAAATTTTCCCAGAAGGACAAACCGTGAGCTTCTGGACAACTAAATTAATTTAATACTTGCGCATCTCAGTCTGGGTAGATAAGGTCATACGCAGCAGGTTGCGAGAGGAGTTTGGATAAGGCAATTTTACCACCTATTGAATTTACGGGCTTCGGAAGTTTCAAGAGACCATGTTCCCAAACTAACTCATTATCTTTCGCAGTCAACCCGGTTATCAGTTTGTCGCTCAGTGGGATACCGAAATTCTAGAAAAACTGGAATGATTCATGGTGAAATATTGCTTACTTTACACCCCCAAATCATTGGTGTACTTGACCAACACTCTAAACGATGTACCTCGTCTGGTGGACGCCAGATCCTTCTGCACCCCGGTAATATATTTCAAACCAAGATCCAAATTCAAGTTGCACATGAAATGCGGATGGAACAGCCTTCTCGTTGGTGAGCAAATTACAGCGATCTCCGCTCATCAAAGGGATACAGCATACAATTTTCCGGTCCGATATTTGAACATGTGCTCAAATAGCCCGTTGTAAACCACCAGACGATGCAGGATGCAACCCTCCACGTCGATGCTCAACTCTACAAAATCATGCCTGTCGGTGAACGAGTATTTGTGGGATCAGAAACGCTGACGAGAATACCCCGAATGCTCTATATACCTCATGAGGGTCCAACCCCAGGTCTACTATCCTTACTGTGATTACAGTGTGGTGGTTATCGATGAAGTTACATATCCGTTCAGGCGGATTACCAGCTAATATTTGTAAGTATCGTGACCTACGATCACTTTTCAGCTAATACCCCCGAAATAATCATGGTCAGTTTAAGATCGTCGACAAATTCGCAACAGCGCAGCAACGAAGTAAACGAAAGTTAAGGACTAATTTCGTTGGCACCCGAAATTCCGGTCGAATAAGGTGCGTTGAAAACCAGCGCGTATCTTACTTTGCACATTTCTTATGCACTTCTTTTCGCCCGGATAATGCTACCAGTTGAGAGGGACTAGCTTACCGTCTTCATCATTCAGCGTTGACAATTTCTGTGCGAAAATCTACTACTTCAGTTATTTTTACTACGCATCCTTAATTATAGTCCCTTTGTATTTACGTTGACTAGTGTAGCGGGCGTTTCACTCAGTTGTTCAGTCAGCTGACAAAAAGAATGCGGTGCGCGTGATCGAGATGCGTTGGTTCACAATATTCCCATCTGTCATCCGTGACCAGTCGTTCCGCAGAGGGACACTGCAGACAACAAACATTAAGAGGAGATAGCTCACGGCAGAAATTAGGTGCAAATAAATAAAGCGGTTGTTCGTACATTTTTCTTTCAAAACCCGTTAATCTTGCGATCAGACAGCGACGTAGGCCTGTATAAAACACTGTTGATTTAGACGTAAACATAAAGTCATCACTGCCGCATTCCACATAAGGCTCCTGCTCCTTGCACTTCATTCTATAAGGGAAATTTCCTATTTTGTAAAAATTCTGGTTATATGATACTCCGCTTAGGAGAATACAGTGATGGAAAATGAGGCCCATGAATGTATATCCTAACGGAGAAGGACTTTGAGATGTAGCTTAGACAACCACAATTTTGTAACCATCTGAGTTTTCTCTAATGAGTTACAAATGAATAGATTTTTTTAATGGCTTGGGTTTTGTGACACAAATCATACTTGGAACAGCATGTCCTGAGGGAGCATACTAAGAATATCGAAACTCTTAAGTGAGATTGAGAAGGCATCAAGCCATTTTAATCACTTGCCATGGAAACCTAAGCGCCCATCTCCACTAAATAGAGCGTGCTAAATGGGAATTGTCTAAAATTACTACCTGGAAGCATAGTTAACTGTTTCATAGTTCACAATCACACCACTCGCCTGTCAACAGTTCTCATACCATCCTGATGCAATTATTCTCTTGAGTTCAGGGCAAAGGAGGAATTACTGGAATCTAACTTTATGTTTGTTAGAACACGTCGAAGGTCAGTATGCAACCATTCCTTGGTTGCGATTTTTCAGATAGTGACCAACATAAGAATTGGAGGGCTGGTAAACAGCAAACAGATCGATCCGGCATTGACAGGAGCTCAGAGAAACGATTAGTCTTATATACTCGGAGGAGTATAGTCATCAACATAGTCAGCAGATCACTCTCACCATTGATGTAGAAAAAAATCTTCCAGTGAAAGACCCGAAAAACCCCATTCGGCATGTTATGTGAATGTGGTCTGTTGCTGGTGTTGTCATCTGGGGTGGCAATGAGTACATCAACTCCCACCTAATTTCAACCACACCTAATCAAATTGTTCCAACAACTACAAACTCATAAAGACCAAAAATATTTGCCAGTGGCATCTAAGGTGACTCATCAATTGAAGCATTTTGACCAGAAAGATCAAGAACCCATATGCGCCGTAAGATTTGAGGAACCACATTGACCGAAAATACATTTTAGAGGACATTCAACACCAGTCTTCGTGCTACTCGGAAAAGGCGCTGTTGACTGGTTTTTCGTTTCCCTTCAAACCCAGCCAAGTTGGCAACCTGCTCACTTGATTCGGCTACAAAACTGCAAACTGTTTATCTAGTTTTATTCATGATATGCATGCGCTGTTGGTTTTTTCGTTTCCCTTCAAACCCAGCCAAGTTGGCAACCTGCTCGCTTGATTCGGCTACAAAACTGCGAACTGTTTATCTAGTTTTATTCATGATATGCACAAAATGTAATCAGTTTTTTAGTGGGCGTATGGGTTTATAAAGATATCGAGAATGTTACCAAGTTGATCGCTTTTGTCAGAAAAAGCTTTCCTATACATAAGCAGTGTATTTTGAGAAAGTAGAGGGGCAGCTTTCTTGAACGAAATTCTGCAATATTTATGAACGTATTTCAGAAATCTATGTGCTTAACGTGCGTCTGCTAAGTGTCGAGATCACAGAATATCCGAAGACGTTTTTTTGTATTTCACCTGCACATGGTCTACACCCTCAGTTCCTCAAACCAATGAAGACTGTGCCATCCAACACAAAATCAAATAAACTCACATCTTGGAATAAAGACGGTCGACGGCTGAGGTCCTGAAGTTCCAACATTAGAATGAAGGATCGATTGACGATTGGGTAAAACAATGTGAATTTTCAAGTATAAAAAATGCTATAGCTGTTTTTTTCTATGCTTAGGTACAATCAGGCTTTCTGGTGCAACCTGAATGTGTACAAAATATCGTTTCTATGGTACTACCCTTTTAATCTCTATAATTGAGTTTCACCACAATACCATACTGTATATTTCCGGGCAGCCGCACAATTTATAGACTAATCGGTATTATTCTAGGAGAGGCATTCACGAGAAGCGCCTTGCCAGACGATGTCGGACCAACGGTTTCAGTGATCTATGGGTTGTACGGTCTTCCAGATTTTCACAAGTGCATGTTGCCAGACGGACCAGCGAGTTTGATAGCCATTCCTGCAATCATTTTCAGCAAACGGTTGGGCCCATGAGGCGATACGTTCTGTATTGCAACTTCAAGTAGTTTCCTTTTATGTGGTTTGACAACCCCAGTTTCAAAACCTTTTCTATGGGTGTGTTATAATCTTGTAATCTATTCATTGCGTCTATTCTTTCCTTGGTTTTAAGCGCAATTATATTTCTACTAGAACGCAGACAGTTTCATCAAAGTCCCGTTGTATTATGCATCCCTTTCTTTCAGTCATCGTAAACTGGACTCTCGATTTCCTCCTAAGAGGCATCACATTAAGGATTGAGACTAACGACCAGCTCCTAGATGTCAACATGGCTGGGTTCCCAAATGCATCCAATGAGTTTTGTGAGTGTAAACAGACCTGGTGACGTGAAACCAATGCATGCTGAAAACCCAAGTAGCACTCGACATCATCTCATCATCTTTGGTAATTATCAGCAATGCACATCTCGAAACGATTTCAGTGATTCTCGAACCCGTAACCCCCCACTTGGTAGTTTGAACCCGATCAGCTGTTCGGATTGATTTCACTTACAAAATGTAATCTCAATCCGAAATTACCAAATTCCTTCACATTACTAGCAATCCTCAAGTAACGCAGAAGAATAAATCTCATTTGACGGTTTACTCTTCAATCTACGGATTCGTCACACAAGTAGCTAGCTAACCAGGTGATGCTCCATCCTGTCTAAGTGCAGGCTACGCGGAATGCTAATTAGCTAGGTCTCACACGGGACTCATTCGGACAGTGCACTGTTTCCTCAGCCATGCGGTTCCAAAATCAAACTGGAATGTCGTCACATATCTAGAACATCGTGCGAGAAATGTCCGTCCAGTGATTGGGCAGGAAGAATCACTATACATGGTAACAAACAGGCATCGAAAAGAACAGTAAACACATCGAATTCGTGACTCATGCACTCATAGATGACTACTTCTCGATCGGTGGCACAACTTACACTTAAATAAGCTACAGTGCAGACTGTCTTGATTTATGCATAGCCACAGTACTCTCGTTTGAACGACCGTGTTCCTGTTCTGGCGTAATTATTCCGGCGAGTCCAGACCAAAGGGAAGCACTGGACTCGAGTTTTGCTCTTATCAGCGGTGTATATCTAATGGCCGTGCCGGGACTTGAACCCCGGACATCTGACATGCGAGGCGAGCGTGTAACCACTACTCCACCAACGCATGATGGACGCATCCGAATTATCACATCTGAACAGGCGAACGTGTTCACACTTGAGCGATGAGATTGGTGTGCCCGACTCATCGAACGACGACCCAGTAACTGTCCTAGTTGTGACGATCGATTGACCCGCCAGTCAGGACTTCCCAAATAGGCAGTGTGGCACACGCTTGAAACCCGCTGGGCAGATTTTTGGTCTTGATTCAATTGTTCAGTTCTCACTTCCCTGCACACTCGTTTTTCTACTGCGCCACACTCACCGTAAACAATGAATGTACTTGCCACCGGTGTTGAGTGAAACAAAATTTGTGGAGTATACTTCTAATCATTGTATGCTAACTCGTATCGGAAGAGAGCTCATTTAATTCACGTTATCATTTTGCGTTTGCCTACTCTGTCGTTCAAGAAACATTGAGAAAAATATTAGTTCAATTCGTGCATTTAATTATAACCAGGTAAACGTTCGTTATTCTTTCATTGAAAAGACTTATCATTCTTTCGCGAACAGAGATTTCAACTTTATCGGCTACTTGGATGCCGAAAACGGCAGATGACCTTTGTAGAGGCCATGCGAAAGTTGCGAAAATGCGTTCCACAGTGCAACTCGGAACAAGACGTTGACGAACTATTCGGAGTTCCCAAAGCCCATTTCACTCATTTTTATATTACTAAGACGTAATCAGTCCTCGTTATTTAATCAGTCTTATTTTATGCATAAATCACACAACGAATATAGGTGGAGACACGCAGAGCAAGTAGCTTTTAAAATCGAATCCGACAGTCTTAAACTAGATGTCCGGTTTCAGGTACTGGAGTTCAGACGGGATTTGTATAAGTGAAACTGAACTCCTTCCAATAGAAAAAACGTGAACTGATTGCTGAGAGATGAAACTCACCGACTGGAGCAGATTTCACCAACTCCCGAGTTCCTGCGGTGGTAGCTAAAGATGAAAATATACGTACTTTTGAACGTGCTATTTCCACAAATGTCGGGAATCGTTAATAGTGAGTTGGCAAGGAAAGTTAATTGATTTAGCTAGTTTCATTAGTAGCAACTGTTCTTCAAATGTAGAATGCAAACCAAGGGACAAGGAGAATTACTTTGTTGAATACGTGTCATTTCAGGCGTTGATCCCCTAGAGGATCTGCGTGTTTACCTAAAGTTGGCACACACCATCATATGATATTGGGCTATCTAATCCAAGGTCAAATAAACTCACATCTTGGAACGAAAACGGTCGTCGGCTGACGTGCTAGGGTGGTGAGAAAATAACCAATTAAGCAACGATTGGCGTTTGAGTTCAACATTAAATTTGCAAATTAAATTTGTCTTACATGTAACTATGTTTAGGCTTTCTTGTTTCCAATATCAGTTTCACATATCAGTCAGTCATATATAAGTAAGAAAAACGCATTCTGACATAGTGCACTCTACCTAATTATAATAGAGGTCCATCTCAAGCTAAATTTAGATGTTCTTTGAAAATTGGAGTATCCTACTGCAAGCTCGAATTGTTCAGTGGAATTGTATTCATAGGTGACGAGTTTTGGGTAATATCTTACCAGAAGCTTTGATCACTCAGTTGTGTGGTCTTTCGAACTTTAGAGAGCAAATGGTATCAAACAGACCAGCCATTTTAATTTTTCTCTCTTTTAACAACTTAGTTCGAAGTTTTGAACAGATTAGGCCATATGATTTGCGACATAGCTTAAGTGCTACATTTCGATTCACAAATGATGTACGGACGTCAACGTGCAAAAAACAACCCGAATAACCTGCAGCACGATGTTTTATTTGATGTATCAATATTCCAACACGCTGTTGCTCAATTAAATTCCATGTTTTGCAACAGAAATGCATTTGGGTTAAACCTAAATTAAGCTTCAGCAAAATTTAGAACTCACCAACAGGGGCAGATCTAACCAGACCCCGAGTTTCCGTGGTGGTGGTGGTAGTTGTGGCTGAAGAGATATGTATCATTGAACAAGCACGTTTCTATAATGCTGTGCACACTAAGGAAATTGTTACCTCGCGTATGTTTATCAACCCGTTGCCAAGCAAAATGTAGACAGCTCACAATACACCATATGTCACAAATGAGCCAGTGAATGATGACTGTCTCCACATTATTCAATCTCGTCAACAAACGGCGGCTGTATGAATGCACGCAGGTAGATAACATTTTTACAGCCGTCCAAGTAAGCTTGCATGTTGAGTGCTAAGTCCAGAGGAAAGGCCAACGGTCATCGAACCAACAACTTTTACACAAAATGATCTGATCCAGTGCAATTTGTATTAACCCATGCGAAGTGACTGGACCTAGTTAACTGATGAAATCAAAAATGTGAGTAATTCATTCACTACAAGTGTGTTGCAAACAATGTCATTAGGAACTTGAGGCATTTGATCGCCTTCCCAAACAGCTGACATATCAGCATCGACGAATGGTGTGCGCGGTCGCAACGACGATACATGGACCGAATTCGGTTGCTTCCAAGGAGAATTTACTTTACTTTTGTGTTGAAGGAAATTACGCTGCAGGAAGTGCCTTGGTACTCGAGTCACGAACTGAAAACATCCAGTTTTTCGCCTCCCGTGAAGTTGATGAGTGAATGAGGTGCTCGACCTACCTACGNGTGTGCACAATTTGGATTGTGTTGGTTGTTAAACTCGCCTAAATGCTTGCAGCATCTAAACCATTTATTCATTTAGGAAGTTGAAAATTTACGCCACTATGCTGCTTGAGAGCCGTACTACAATGAAAATAAACGGACTGACGCATGACGCCGGTACCCTTTTGTTAAACCTGATGCCGGTATTCATGGAAACACCAAATTTCTAAGTCAGACTGATGGCTCCCATTAAGCCATTACCTGTGTTCCCCAGGCTCAATTCCTCTGAGCTTGCGGCGACTTGACGGACTCACTCACTGCAGCACATTTTGCGCTGCACGTAATGCTTCTATTTTACTACATGCGCAAATGGACACAGTGGTCCAACCACTTTTGACAAGCAAACCCTTAACAGATGCCGACCAGCACTAACATGATCCAGCCAGCAGCGTTACTCAACTCACCGGTTGGTCAACCATTCTGAGCTGTTATACAACCGAATTCTTATATGTTCTGTCGATTAATTGCGGTGCATTCACAACCAAACTAATCATTGGATACCTTTCGAAATCGGTTTGAAACGAGCCTGTCCGAAATTCATCAACTCCGACAGTTGGTTGAGTGGCACAAAGCCAATCAGCTAGGCGAGAGATTTTCCGTAAGGTCACCTCCTACTTCATCAGTATTCCTCCCAGGTCAAGTCAGTTCCCAACGATGAGGGCAATTATAAACGATGTTTTCCTAATCTGTGCCATAGTCCAGCCGAAAAGTCACACATTTAATTTTACTTGGACCATCTGCATGCATAGAATGTCGTGACAGATACCGCAGGCATCCAGCCATTCTGAATCCCCCATTCATGCAGCTTGCACGCATTCGACAGTAACTACAGATAATTTGGTGAAAGTTCCCAATTTCCAAAACTTTTCTCGATACTAACATCCTAACCTAAGTCAAAATTCTTTGTTGAATTTCGTACTACATTGGTAAACTTCTAGGCTATGTCACGGCAACGTTAGGACGGCACAGTGGCCATCATTGTGCCCCCCCAACATATGCCCGTGAAAAAGCCTAGTACATTCCTCTAAGATTTCCCAACGGTGGTGCGAAGATGATCCTGAAAACGTCCTCTTATGTTAATGTTTAGTCACTGTTATTAAACCCATAATCTTTCACTTTTCTAAAGATATACACCAGTGTGTCTCTCTACCAAGACAATCTCAGATACCCATGGGGTTGAATAATACATTTGTCAGGCCAGCTATTGAAAGATGCCAAAAAGCTGAAGTGTAGCAACGATAGAGTAACAGAGATTCTTGAGTGCACAAATCAAATGGTGAGAGTTGCTTGCAACTCATCACTAAATGCTGAACATGCAATTTTCAAACTTTAAGCACATATGTCTTCCAGTAAAGCGATCTGTCATTCAATTTAGCCGCTTTGTATATTTCACTGTTACAGTAAACTCACCACTTCGGACAAAACCGGTTGAAGTCGGAGGCGCTATTTTTGTAAAGATGCATGAATTCTCTGTAAATTGTTACATAATATTTTGTGCACATTGAAGAACATAAATTATCAGGGAATTTTATCGAAAATCAGGAGCTACTTTAGGGCCGCCGGAGTTGTTTGTGGTTCTAATTGAAAGCATCCTTCCTACCATTTTGACATATTCACATTCAAAAGAGAAGTCTCTCCGAAAATTCCAATCGAAAACTTACCTGACAACTCGTACTTTATTAGGTAATCTACACTGATGATGTATTTGTGAGTACGCATTCTGTCTGGTTAACCGAATCCTCCATCTTGATCGATTTCTTAGTGGAAATCCCAACTCGTCCGCCGCCTCGTCTGCCTCGATATCGACCCAGTTTGACCTGAATGCGCACCTGTTCAGCTTACTAAAAACAGACTCATTTCTACAGTTTCGTGCCCCTTCAGCTTGGACGTCGTCAGACATCGTCTTGGACATATCCCTCCAAACAATGTAGTGAAATCACGGTTGCCCGCTTCTATAAACACTTAACGATGAACTGGTTAACCACATTATCTCATGGAAACGATTATGCAATTATCAAACGTGCTTTGAGCATCTTATCCATCAGCCCACTTGCGACACAGTCCAATCGGAATGGAATGACTTTAGACTGCCATCCAAATCTGTTGAGGTTTATCAAGTGTAAAGATCCTGAGTAAGGCCATAGTGAAGATTTCAACCACCATGGTGGTCGTTGGCTTGTTCGCTGAGCTGGGCAATTTGATTGCAAACGTTTCATCACCAATCGAGGTGACATCATCAGTGCGTTATTGTGGAGCGTAGTTGTGCGTAGCGGTGGGTTGGTGGTTGTGCGTTGGGTAGTGTTGTGCGTGTGT
>NW_008751675.1:3050960-3067964 GCF_000715545.1 Opisthorchis viverrini
TCACCTCGATTGGTGATGAAACGTTTGCAATCAAATTGCCCAGCTCAGCGAACAAGCCAACGACCACCATCTAAGATACCTGAGCTACCAACATTTTCCTCTGTAGAATTTCAACCACCATGTTGTTCTCCTATTACATCAGATGTACCTGCGGTGCATCGATCGTTTATCTCATCTCACAGCATCAGCGTACGATAATACGACAGTACCCTGGTCGAAATTAAGGCGGACTGGTGTCGTTGCAACTGCGCTTTGCCCTTGCCTCGTCGGCTCTGCTTACAGTCGACCTACATCATACAACCGGATTACTATAATGTGTCTAAATTACAGATATAAGGCATAGCGCAGTTTGTCTTGAATGCACTATGTATTATCGGCTTGAGTACAGGAACACATTGTAAAATTGACAAACTCGTGCGGGACATTGAATCCAAATACCACGTTTGTTCACGCAGTACTCGATGCGCAATCCCCTGAGATCCAACTTTCCGGTCGAGTTTGATTGGCTCATGGGTTGACGTGGAGTACATTAAATTCACTGAACTAGCCCGTTCGTGCACAATTCACCATTTAGCTTTGTTATAAAACTTGCGAAGTATCAAGATATTTACTCATTCCAGACACTTGTAGTTAATCACGCAATGGTTCGCTTTTACTCCATTGGGAGGAATTCTTACCCGTTTTTGTCCTGAATCCGAGATTAGCCCCAATACCGTAGAGTTGGTGCTTCCACATGAGTTTCTTAAAGCTTAACACATCAGACTGACAGAAATCCCAAGTGATCCCAACGGCTTTCTTTATCTTTTATTTCATCTGATTGACTGTCAGGCTGCATTTACATCAACTATATTTCGTTACTGAACACGACTCAAAGGATGTTTTACTGAGTAGGTCCAGTATGATACAATTGCTCCAGTGTGGTGTTGTGGAGATAAAAACAATACCTTTGAAAGCCCTTCAAAAAAGGTCTTTTTACGGCGGTTCCATTTCTGAGCGAAATTTGAACTAAACTAAACCATGTAAGACTCACCCAGTGGCGCAGTTTCCAACATCTTTCGAATCACCGTACTCGTTGCTGCAGCTGGAAATATAATTGTCAATCACGCAAACCTCGCACTTAAAAATGAGACGTGAAATACGTACTGTTAGATTTGTGAGCCATAGTTCAAATAGACGTTGTAACCTACAAGAACTGTCGTGAACCGAAACTGGCGGACGGCATTAAATTTCGTCTTGCATGCTTGTCTTGTGATAGTTCCCTCTCAGGGAAAAGGTTGATGCTCGTAGGTGGGTGACTTCAGCGTTCTGTATGAGCTTAAGTTCGGCCGTGCCAAGATCAGAAGTCCAAAATCAAACGTTTTAAACATGCTATGTATATATGCGCGTATCATAACCGCCAATTTTGCGTCTGGCCTGCCTGGTTTTAACTCCCAACTTGAGCGAGACAGCACTGGGGTAGTCAATCATCAAAGTTGCACAACATACTTGTAGGCGTCTGAGTCACGTTTCAATGTGAATTTCCGTACAGCTAAGGTCACCACATTTAGTAAAACAAACTTCTCTTTTTCTATGTCGGCTGTTCGTTGCAGCAGTGGCTTATATTCAGAAATGAATCCAGTTTGTATATTTCATAAGTTAGAAGCATTCGAAGCCTTACTGTATGCCAAGATGGTTGTAGCCGTTACATAAATGTTGAATCATTGTCTGGGGATCTCGGTAACGCACTTTCAGCCAGTCTTTTGAAGGTTGACGGCTCAAAGTTGTTTTTTCGAACTCAACATGGTTTATCCATCACAACGCAATGATGTTTTACAGCAAGACATAGCGTTATTTATGAATTTGGTTTGGATTTACCATGGTCATCTAATATAAGGTTACTAATGAACACAATCCGTAATGATCAAAATACACCGGAGACGTTCCGCGCACTGTCTGCGTCAGCAGACAGCTGAAGTACTGGGTTGTCAACAAAGGCATCGTTTTGCTGTGAGTGCAATATGTCTACTGCCTGTGAACTGTATGCGGTGCTGAGTCAAGATAATTGACCAGGTATGTAGCAGCGACCGATTCAGTGTTCTATGAACATCTGAAACATGCAGCTATCCTTGATCCAAGAGAGCACCTTGAATGTGATTCGCCGATGCTGTTTCAAACACCTCAGCAAAGGTATCACATAGACCAATCGTCATTTCTTAGACGAACTTGTCCTCTTTTCCACCGATCACAGTTTGGCGCTGTTTCAGCAGAAATGCACTTAAGGAACCAATTTTACTTGAAATTATCAGCATCGCCATCCAAGACGATTAATGACATTGTCATTTGTTGTTTCACTTCATTTCCAGCACATCTGATGTTTCACTCACAGAGGAACACCCAATACAAATTTAGTGAGTTGGTTCACACACCCAACTATCCGCGTCTGAGGATACCAGCTTTCGCCACCACAAGCCAAATTGTGACAAGCTGTTCCTAGCCATCAGTTACGAACTTTAACTTCACCAACTACTTATAACTTCCTCTTTCGAACGTGCAGTAATTTTATTCTCCATAGTTGCCTGACATGGGGGAAGAAGAACCCAAAGATGCCTCTGTGGATGACTTCAGTACGGCGACATGGATCAAAGCAATAACTCAGGCAATCGGATGTTATTGACGTAATGGAAGATGAGTGGAACCAAGTTAGTTGGAGAAAGCAAGCCATCGGGGAGCTACGGAGTTTTCTAGTGAAAAATCAGCTTCTTTAAACCCCTTGATTAAGCACTTCTAAATTAGACACTTTAGTTCTTCCTCGAGAACGGCTTCAAAGACAAATTCGTGAGAGAAGTGGAGAGATCATTGCAGCGACTGACCTAGTACCGTTTGAAATCCACATGTGTGACGAAGTTCACGATACTCACTCTACGCAGGACGATCTTGAAGAAGGAATTAAATCTGCCTAATTAACTAGAAAGAATACAACTGAACCGAAAATGGAACCTCTTTTTTTGGTTCCTTCTAATATGTTCGAGAAATACGCGTTTTTACTGGAATAGCAGATGCTGATTGAATTCTTTTTTTCGAACGAGTAGGAAAACCCATGTATGTACCAATGGCAGAAGTTACAAAATGGAACTCTTTTTTTGGTTCCTTCTAATATGTTCGAGAAATGCGCGTTTTTACTGGAATAGCAGATGCTGATTGAATTCTTTTTTTCGAACGAGTAGGAAAACCCATGTATGTACCAATGGCAGAAGTTACTGGCGATTGGCGTGATATACATAATACACAGCTCAATTAAAGTATGAAAGGAGGTGATGTCTTGTTAATCGGTTCAAACCGAATTCCAGTATTGGAAAGCCTATTTTATTTAAGAAAATACTATCACTATGTTGGTATGAATAATATTGCACAAAGATCTACAGCAAAGTCGTGGCAGCAGAACGAAATACTGGTGACTTCACATCGAATCCTGATTCCTGGGAGCCGCTTCCGAAAGACTAGTGTGTGAAGTAGCGTGAAATATCACATCAGATTTCTCAAATGCAGTGCGCTGGCTGACGGATAAACTTTGGTAAAACCGTATAAATACGTACACACAAATACTTCTATAAGTTGGTGACACATAAATACATATATAAATCTTGCCTTCATTACATGCATACTCGCAAAGCTGCAGTGCGTTATTCAAACCTCACGCTGATGAAACCACACAGGTTGGTGATGAGAAAGTTTTGACCAAAGTTTACCTTGCACCAAACAAAATAATCCAATGTTATGGATATGAACATACTTCTGGCCGCATAAACGACTATGTATCAATCGGCTTGACTTATCCTGGCAAAAACCCGCAATGAGGTAATTTATCTTATTTGTATTTCTTTCTGTGAACTGAGTTACCTGAACATAAGCATTCTATGTTGGTTTTCTTGTGATTCGGCAATATTCCTCTGACGGCTCTTTACTAATGCTTCATGACCATCCACGTTTATGAGAACTTCTATCTGCGCAATACTCCTGAGATCCTAAGGGGCGCTATGATCGATATAGATTTCATTTTCACTAGACCTCCTGCACTGATCACGTCTCATTTCCCAAAGAGAGCTGGATGCGCACACTCCAAATAGCCAATCACCCAAGATTTAGAGGGAGTTGTTATTTTCAGGTGTGTTATTGATTATACGCACACGACACGCTGTAACAACTTCTCTCCCAATTACATGGAGGCGGTTTTAGTAGTAATAAATTTCGACAGTAACTAATACCCGGTTTTCTCGTTAAAGATGGTTTTTCAGGTCACAATGGTCCATCCCCGATTCTGCGATTCTCTCTGTTGAGGAGTCTGTGGAACATGTGAAAGATGTCCAGAAGGAATTACCCACATAATCTGGACACAGCCATGGTTTTCAGAAGCTTGAGAACTTCAGTGATGACTTCATACTTTATTGGAAGGGAGTCTATGCTGAATTGCTGATAAGCATTTTGCGAATTTTCTGCCTTTACATGGAATCACAAGTATTGCGCACCTCACGAAAGTCGGAGAGCTTCGAACACGCCTTTCAGATGAAAGCTCAACTGCTCGGCCATAGGTTGCTGGTCAGCAACGTGTTTAACTCAAATCTGAATAGGATATGCATCATCTTCTTGAGATGATTCTCAATAAAAATTCAAAAGATGTCTAGTGTCCCTCGTTTTTGCACTTATTAGCTTCATTTGCAAGGTAAAATGTCTGGCGAAAAATATCATTGGACGGCGTAGCTGAAAAAGCAATCAAAGTAACTGAGAGGGTCACTTTAATCATTAGTGACTTTAAAGGTCAACTTGGAAGTGGGCTGCTCAAATGATTAGGATGACTTGATGAAGCGGAACAGTGGTTAGACAGCACAGGTGAGAATACGAGGCTTCAAACTGGCGCAAACACTAAAAACGACTCGCTGTTCCGGTGTGTTTCTCATTTGCCGTCCGGACTTTTACTTGGAAAGCGGGTTTTCAGTCTAAAAGACTCACGTTTTGGAACAAAGACGGTCGAAGGTAGACTTCCTAGTGTTGTGAAGATACAGGAATTGTTGTTTAACATAAGACTAATATTTTATGCAAATTTCACTATTGCATGGCTTCTCTGAAACTAAAAACATAATTGCCAACAATTAAACAGTAAAATCTCAGTTTACCGGAAGTAGATAGCTTCATTCTATTGCATCAGTTTTTACAAATTTTGTATACCGGAAAAAAGTAACAGCTCATCAGTTGGCTAACTAATTCTGCTGGAATATTTTCATATCGGGACGGATATAAACAAAGCTGTTCACTGTTAGAAAAGTGGTCCAAAGAAATAGCTGTTTTTTCCAGAAAGGACTCCCGTATCACCGAAGAAACTGTGATTGATGCGTTAACGGAAAAATGTGGCTTGATATTTACGGTGTATTTTGTAACCGATCTGGTAAAAGCATCCCCAAGAATTCAGTAACCCCGATATTTGATTACCATAATTATACGGGCTCTTCATAACAAAGATACAAAACGATGTCCATTTGCCCATGCTGGCTAGAAAAGCTGCTATCTTTCCAACTACTTACATATGTGATAAATCTCACATTAATCCAAAGGCACATAATTGCCTAGTGTATCCAGAAGTAACAGCCACACCGGATGAAAATAATGTTACTGAATTCGGCAGACACTCATTTGCCTAGGAATTTGGTTGTGAAAGATAACTCAGCTGAATCCAGCCGAATCATTCGATTATGAGGTAATCTTGAGAAATTTACCTATACCATGTGCCCCGGGAAGGACAAACCAGTCATGGGCTACTGAAGGGATTCCGGCCGTCTTTTGAGTAATATGTTCCGTTTAAAACGAATATATTCTACAATAAGTGTAACTGTCTGGTGAAGCTGGGTATACACCCAACAGTGAGAATTAATTAATTAAAACACGGTGTGGGCTGCCTTCGTTTCATTTTCTGTTATTGAATTGTGCGTACTCCAACAGTTGTACTGATTTCCACCCAAAAGAATGTACGAAATCGATGACAAAAATTTCCGATCTGTGTGGGTCGTCTGAATTTCGGCACGGAGATTACTGCCACCGCGCCTCAGTTTGCACGCGTAACTCCCTTCTTCGGCAGTTTACAATAAACTGTGGACCTGCTGTTCACAAGTTTCTTCTCTTCTTTCCAAAAATGTTCTTGTACTAATCTTGTCATAAATGTAAGATTAGCGGCCTTTCGTCTACACAAATTTGTTCAGTGGGGAATATAAGTGGGGAATATAATGCTGTTTCGCATGTCATTACAGTTGAGGACCGTGAAAACTGTGGCCGGTTGACCACTAATCCCACTAGTTTTCTGTCCCGCCAAGTTGACTTATCCCCTCATTCTCATCGCTTGTGAACGTATGTGGCTGTACATCTCAGCGAAAATCAGATCAAACATTCTGTTATAGTGCTGTTATTCAAATGTGCTATTATTTAAATCATTTTATATAGTCTTGTCAGGTTTTGACCTCCAATTGGACCTACGGAGAAGGGAATTTTGTTTATCAACCATTTTGAAATAAAGTACAGTCTACAAAAGGACCTTCCTTGTGTAAGATATGAAACAAACTTCTGCATGAGAGACTCACCAGCCGGTGGGGGCGGCACCAACCACTGAGTTGCTGTTCTCGTTGCTGTAGCTGAGAAAACACTCATCGGTCAGTGGGCACATCATTTGAAATTTTTGCGCAAAAGTAAATACATAGTGTGCTCAAATATTTTAGTGGATAATTCTGCCACAAGAATGTCCCATAAAACAAATAACTTTCCTAAAATCTTTCAATAACCTCCACCTGGTAAGATCTGTATGTGTTACACACGACCTCTTTCTTCTAAATGTTCTTCTGACATAAGGTGGGAAAACAAAGAAATCATAGATGAGGTATCTATGATTATGTATGATGGAAATGGAACATCGTGGAAGCAGAAAGATTTGAAGAGGATTTGAGGAACCAGCGTCTTGCAGACGTGCAGACCACATCCTTCCAAGTCCCATTTGATCTATCCTGGTTTAAAGTAATCAGTTTAGAAAGGACCGACGTATTATGATTCCCCCTTTCTAACTGTATATAGTAATCTATTCTGTATTGTCTTCGAACAAAGGGTGTATGACGTTAGAAATATTCTTCTTTCCAAAGACATCTTCAACACTAGCAACGGTACGTGTTGGAGTTGATCCTCCAAATCTTTTAAACTACATAGATCCTGTACTCCTATTCCACTGGTGGATATTTACATCCAATGTAGAACTGCTGCAGTTCCTTTCAAGATTCTTAGCACTGCACACATAGTCGATCTTCAGTTGGATCTAAGAGTGATGTTAGGTAAAATTAAGTCACTCGTTGATAAGTGACTACTTTGTCTGACCTAGCAAACACCCAGCAGGTTTTTCGCATTATAACGTCTTTAAGTAGCGATAATGCGGTGAGACATTGTGGTTGAGACGGTCCTTCTTCAAAGTCACCCAATCAGATACGGACATATTACGCTATGAACTGTCAGATATTGATAGCCATTATTCGCTCCATTTCTTTGCACCTTGAAAGAAGTTTTGTAGCTTGGGAAGGCTTCTGCAAATGTGAACGAATAGCACTTATATGATTATGTCGTTGGCGTGTCTTAATGTCAAACGGCGAAAATTTATTCGAGCTTCCAACTTTAATGAAGGGCGTCCTCCCACTAACGTTTTGTGCTTACCTCTGAATGCACGGCTGTCTCTACCCATCGCTTAACTATATTTGCAGTTAGTTGCTATTTTTTAATGAAACTTGCACGCTTTGGGTTGTGTACTACGGGATACTTGAAATTAACCCGGTGACCGGATTTTTTGCGAATCCACTTGTCAGCATTGTTTAGACTATCAAAGAATTCTATCCCTGAGGTCGCCAACGCCAGGCCCCACACTAGAGAGTAGGGATAGTATAGAGGAAGGACAAATAGACAGTAATGATGCCTTCTGTTGTGCCAACCGTCACATCAGAGTATTTATTGGGGAACCCACGAATTTGTCTTAGTCGAATTGAATGATTTCATGTTACTCATCGTGCGTACCCATTGATTTATAAGGAAATAAACCAGTCACCTATGGTTAGCATCCCGTCGCCCTCTACCAACAGATACAATATAGAATTGCTGCAAGATGCAAGTGCATAATCACCCGGCCTCTTATGAATGAGTAAGCCCTATACAGCCAATCGTCAGTTGTTTTTCAGTAACTTTCAGCGAGTGCAAAATTTACACTTGTTTACTTGAGCAAAATAAAACGCCAAGAAAATTCACTTATGTGCATCAGTTTCCCAGCTATGATGATCAGTCGCGTGAGGGTTATCCAAAACTGTACGGACTTGGAAAATGTTTTCGTGATAATGTACTACTTATTGAATATCAGTAGGCAACAAATCGCCGCAGATTTCTCGAAACACAAACGTGGATCAGATCACCTAGAGCTTTACATGTTCAAATTTAACGAAGCATAATCATGTAAATTTGGCTAACCTTTTTTTTAATTTATTAAATTCCGTAAGAACGGGGGCTAAAATCCACAGAAATTCTAGTGTGTTTTCTAAATGGTTGTCGCGGTTTTTGTCTTATTACAAAGTTTACGGCGACTCTGGGATACTTCTCGGATAAAAGATGAATTAAATGCGGAACAATTAGCGCTGGGTACACGCGCATTCCAAGGCCTATTTTCTAAGAATGATGCAGCCGAGTCGGGAAAAAGCTTTTCCCTATGCGCATTTATCCCTTAAAGGCAGCAACGTAATCGTTACAGTCTTCAATTTTCACGAAACTCACTATCCTCAAACTTTTCCTGGGTTAAATTTAAAACGTCGCTTCAGATCAGTTGTACTGACTTTGATGGAACACGGTTGGCACCGACTAAAGTCAGCCTCTTCTCAAGACCAGAGCTCAAATCTGGCCTGGTATGGTCTATGGCTACGGGTGTATAGTAGTTCGCATGTATGACAACTGTTAGTCATGCATGTTCACGGCTACGAGCATGCTACTCTTAGGGATTTTTCGTCTACTCATTGTTGCTATCAGGCAGTGCGAGCAAAATGATACAATATCCACTTGTAGCTAAATAGCAAACGCCTGTTTACAAATAAATGTGATTAGCTAATTAAAAATTTGGGGGAATATTCATGGGGGCTAATTTGCTTTATGAGAAAATAGAGAGTGAGCCCACCATGCTTCGTGGATAGTAAGTAGCATAATAAATAGTTCACTCTACTGTCTAGGTCATTTGATTCAATAAAACGAGTTGCTATTATACAAATGCTTGAATTTTGTTAATTCTTCTAATGAATCGATCCAAAATTCTCTCATGAGTCTTGAGTATGCATAACTTGATGTAAAAGGCTTCTGTGATGTAAGCTATATAAAATGACCCGGCTAGGTGTATCGTATAATTTTGTCCACTCAGAAAAAACTAAGCTCAAAGTTCTGCAACGGAGACGAGCCACAAATTGCTGATTATTTCTAAACTAAGAGGTATGACTTAACAGATGAACTGGTGCCGCAATACAACATTCACAGGGGCTCTGAGAGACATTTCGGCAGTGTCCATCCAAATTCTACTTTGCTGCATGAAAGGACCAGTGAGATTAGTTCAGCACAGTCTTTAGTCACTACCTGTTTTAATCTATTATTGGAGATACAATTTCTCTGGATCCCCTAGACTAACCTATGGAGTTTTCAGAAACCCTATGAGTAGTTCTTTTTATGAAAATAAGCCGAATTACAAGCGCTTCGTCACCAGTCAAGATGACATGATCAATGCATTTTATGGAACGGAGTAGGGTTTAGTGCTAGGTCAGTGGTTGTGAGCTCAAAGCGTCGAACTCAACGGACAGATCAGCCAACATTCTCCGGAGTCATTTTAGGAAGCTCATAGAAAAATGAAAAACGATGACCAAATGCGCCTCGGTTGCTGGCGGAAAATTTACCTTTATACTCTTTCAGCGATCTCCGCTTAACTGATGGTGTTCGATACCTAATGATATGCAATTTTATATGAGCGACAAAAATATGCCTTTTAGAAGACGGAAACTGCTACTTCGTTTCCCTTGTTTTTTGCTTGGAACTATGTGGTCTAAAACTGTGGCACATTAGATTCGGAGTATTTTGTAAAACTATATCAAACTGCCCAGGCTCCAGAAGATAGCTGTTAAATAGAGCATGTTGCCTTTAGATTGCGATAGTTAGATAGATGTGGTGAAATGTTTTCTTTTTCAAAATTTCAGTGTATACTCTGTTGGTACTCGGTGGGTGAATATTACCGTCCAATCCCAAAGAAGACTAATGCGGTTTTAGAACTGTCGGTGTGTGGGTTCTTTTTTATCGCAGTTTCATTTGTGCACTATATTCAGTCCGGTTAGACCACCTTATTTGGTGAATGTAGGGCCCTAGTCTGCTGAAGCCCCGTAACCAATGCGTTTGGTTTGAGTTGCCTGTTTATCACTTTGGGTTTGTGTTCGCCTAGCCCTAGACATCAGTTTACAGCAGGCATCCTGTTTCCCAAGATAGATTATGCGAACTTGCTGGTCATGCCCAAACATAGGGAGTACAGGATTCCCGATCATTGCATTACTGGAAGGGCCCAGAGAAATGGATATTAATCAGAATTTCTCAGACTCTAGCGTATGCAAATGCGCAGAATCCCATCTGACTTTGCTAGTTTGCTACTTCTGTTATAGACTAGTGATACTCAGCATAGCGGCTGTTGTAGAAACAGATCAATTGGTTTTATGACACATTCGGTTGAGCCTTACACTTTATTTTCCGTCAGGAAAGCCAAAGAGGCCAGTGAGCAGTTTATATTGTTCCATAACTTTGGTGATAAATGTCCCTTTGTCATTATTTAACTATGCCCACTGTCCCGGTGTGTGCACTGACTGGGTTGTCATGCCTACTGGGTTGTTCGATTAGATAGCGAGACAGCGTCTTTCTACCGGCGCAAAGGGATGAACGCCTTCTCGGAAATTATCCTCGATTGTAAGCGTCATATTGAGTATTAATTAGACGCGCACCACTCTCATCTTGCTCAAGAAGAGAGCGGTTGTTGGTGATCAAAACCGGTTCATTAACTACTGAAGAGAAAATAACGGTAATTGCACGAATAAACACTCTAGGGCTTTGATTAGTGAAGAGTACGATCACCTTAGGCCGAACAGTTACCCCCCACCTCTAGATTCGTAATTTGAGGAGTAGCAGTATATCGAAATATTGGTTAATTTGACGAACAACCTGATAAATGACCATCTGAAGGATGATAAAACAGCCCACATGCAAACAGCATGTGGGATATAGCATGATGATACCTGGTGCGCCCAACTCGAGGGGAAATACTACAAATAGTCAATTAGTGATTCGCTCAGATGAAGAGTACCTATATATTGCTGGTAAGTCACGAAGCTGTCGAGGATGCTCTGATGGCATTTTGGCACTTAGTAGAATGCAAATATCCAATTTTACTACAGCGATTGACAGCAGTAGTTGTCTTTTAGAATACCGTTACATAATGAAAATGGCCAAACACACAATGCAGATATGGTTGTCATCCGATTTATTTGGCCCCATATTTGGAACTGAGAACGCTTCCCACACACTGATATACACGTCTGATTATCTGCTTTTATTAGACAAACTGAGCCCATCTTGATTCTCAGTCTAAATTACAAACCAGAAGTATCATGAAGCTGGTCATTTCGGTGCTTTTCTGAATGGCTTGAGCTTCTCTCTTGAAAAACAAGGGATGTTCATGTGGCTACCGTTAGAATATACCATGAGACTCAGAAAGCTTCATTAACGAAAATAAGCTCGTTTCAAATATGTGGAAGAGGACACGCCGTGCTCCCATAAGAAGGTGGTATTACCCCAATTAGACTATCTGTTTTGCTCTCGGAGTCTAACTACCCCCTTAACCACGAAAGTAACATGCTTCTGATTAGCTTTGGATCAAATTTAACCTTGAGGCCAATTTTGTCACCCCGAACCAATTAGCCTACTTCAGCCACCTCTTGAGTTTTAATGAGCTGGGCTAATTGGGAGCCTGCTCGTTAACAGATGTCGCCCCACTTCCCACACTTGTTCCTAAAATTGGGTATGATTTCGTGGCCTTAACAACGTTATGAAAAATAGACGAGTTTAATCAGCTGGTGAGTTCTGAACAAGCCAAAACACCTTGGTTATCACAGGGGACTCAAATGTATTTCTCGTTTATAATACGCTTCAACCGAATGTGCTGTACGAAGGCGGCATCATGTTTCAGTTTGTACGATATTCGAGATATCGCAATATGTTTTCGCAAAACAAGCAACCCACAAGGTTTCAGAAAATTCTTCGACAGCCCACAACCGGTTTCCTATCATAAGGGACTAGGTTGAGTCTTCTGAGAGAACCGAACTGATGTGTGAATGAGTTCATTTGTTGAAATCAGTCACATTTGGGTTCAAGTAGAACATAAGGTTGACAGAAAATCAGCGAATTCGCCTGTCTGATGGGCCTCAAGAAAAGTGAAACCGGTCGTCGCCTTTCAAACATTTTTACTCAACCTAGTGTGCACTTTGTTTTGTAAAAATCTCATAACATCCGTTGCGGACTCTGATTAGATGGTGTATAGTAAAAATAAACTTTATTCATAGGATTTGTCGTTTCTGGTACGTTCAAAGAGCGGGCCTATTGAACTCATATTACATCCTTAATAGTAGGCCCCGAATACATCGCCTTTTACCTGTAACGACAACTTTTAACGTCCGTATATCAACACTTTGTGTTAGACAGCCACCATCACACAAGGAATCAGAGGTTGATGTGATGGCTTATCCGTTTTTATATTGCCCTGTATTCACTAGAATTGTTTTCCCATCAATCTGATAGTCCCACTTAACTTGGGTCATGACGTGCTACAAAATGCTACTGAATGCACATGCATGCTAATGGAGGTAGGTGTCACCCAAATTACGGGGACGCTATATGTTCAACGCTGCAAGTCTCTGGGTTGGAGTGCCGGTCTTTCACACACCCAACCAAATTGAAAACACATACGACAAGGATACCTCGTGTTGCTGTTCCATGGGTTTTAAATATGAACCAGAAGCACCGGCGATATCTATGGACTTTTTTCATACACGCCTCTAAAGTTTCGTACCCGAGTTAAATTTTCTGGGCTATGATATACACAACCAGTCATTATCATCACCTGCAATATCGTAGACCTTATCAACCCAGCAACCTCTAAAGTTCGTACCCGAGTCAAATCCTCTGGGCTATGATACACACAACCAGTCATTATCATCATCTGCAATATCGTAGACCTTATCAACCCAGCAACATCCTTGTCAGTATTGTCGTCTCCGCATTACTGTCATCATCACCAACCCCGACGCCACCATCAAAATCAGCAGATTGTTCTCCTTTTTCTTCGCATCCTTCGGCAAAACTACCGCAGCTCACCGCCGCTTTATTTCAACATGCGCTGAACAAACGCTTGGGACAGTAGTTCACAACAGTGATTCAAGTGGTCTGCACAGGTAACTTCTCATTCAAACGATCTGTGTGGAAGATAATGACAAGGAGCATATCACAGGCCAACTGGTTGAATTTCACTACAATATTCTATTAGGAAAGGTAAACAGGCAACCGCGAGTAAAATGTTATTACCCCCACTCACCTTCGACCAGTGTGACGAAAGGACTGACCCACGGTTGGTGAAAAAGTACCATTGTACAATCAAGTAGCGTGACGTTATCGAAACACCGCAGTAGGCGTGACTCAAGTGTGATGAGACTGTACGATGATTTATCCAAGTAGCTCGCTCAAAACGTCAAGATGTGATTGATGAAATCAGACCTCCGCCAAATTTAGGAGTACCATTGTGACCATCCTCAAACGTACACCTAGTCTACATGTCCAGTTTTGAGCGCGGAAGTCTGCTTTCACCGGTTACGCTTCCTGTGTCGAAGTTAGGGAACTTTTAAGCAGATTCATCTAGTAATTGATTACTGAGCAAAGGTTCTTTACTTATTTCGTCTTCTGAGTTGAGCAGGCAAAGTTCGCTGAAATCAGGGTCTTTTTTATCTAAGTGATGGATCGGTTAGAATGTTAGATGACCAGATTTTTCCTGTATTACTGTCCCAGATTCATACATTCATCTGATTTGTCGCAGTAAATACTTCCTTACGCCGTTGAAGTCAACTCAAAATTACACGTGGTCCATGTTTGTCTGTCGTTTTGTGGTACCTATTTCACGTGGCGGGGGGGGGGGGCGGGGGGTCACAAAATCCATAAATCAAACAAGTGGGAAGAAATGTTAGCACTGAATAGGTGATACTTACCGGGTGCAGCGGAAGGGGCTGTCACTTGCGTTGATGTCGTAGCAGCTATGTGAGAGAAAATTTTTTCATTCAGGACTTCCAGGATTTTTTTTTGTTGAACAATGTGGATAAACGACACAAGCACTTAGCAAGTAGCAACAAAATGGAGAATTAACTCTATTTGTGAGTGCGACAATAGGTCGGGGGTATCCAAAGTATGCGTGCTCAGAGTGAACAAGCGCAATTCGAAGCATCTTCAGATCACATTTTACATCGAATAAAGTCGTGATGCTTTTCTACCATTGAACTAATTCGACAACTCAAGCTAGGATCAAATGATTACGAATTATCTAAGTTTGTAAACGATAATTTTGAATAGGTCCTTGAAGTGGTCCGGTTTGCGGAATAAATAAACTCTGCCTACCGCTAAGCGCGCATACCATATCAATCCTACGTGCACGTTCATACGGCGAACTTGAGAAGCGCATGAATTTCCCAAAATATGTATGCTATCATCTTGTTCCGTGTATGCTCTTATGAAAATCGGTCTCTGTTTCACCCTCAACGACTGCCTTGGATTCCACGCAGCCAGACAACTCTGATATGTACTAGTTCGAACCGCTAGGAGCGAAAGTAAATTATGCTATCATCTTGTTCCGTGTATGCTCTTATGAAAATCGGTCTCTGTTTCACCCTCAACGACTGCCTTGGATTCCACGCAGCCAGACAACTCTGATATGTACTAGTTCGAACCGCTAGGAGCGAAAGTAAATCCTTACATGTTTCATATCCCTAAGAAGGACCACATATAGAGAAATTCTCTGCAGGATCTTCCTGGGATAAACAGTCTAGTAGATGGTGTAATTGTCGTCAAGGTACGACTGAGAAATTGGAAATTTAGCGGGATTTTTCTCCGGAGTGTAATCAAACAAACAGGCAGAAAATTATACATCTCGTAAATGATCTTGAGCTGCAGACCATGTTCAGTGTCGAAAAATTCATCAAGCATCTGATTCACTAATCCCTTGGTATTTTTCGCACGGGCTCCGGAAACAGATGGATATACCGTGAACTGATATCGTCTGGCCAACGCACTAATTTCTGCATTATGCACAAAGGACTATCTATAAATCTCCGTGGTAAAGTGCTCTTTATCTTTTCAGTTTTGGTAAAATATGCGGTATCCTTATTCACACGAAGAATCTAGATATAAACGCCCACCGGAAGACGTTCGCAAGAGAATATCCGAGACACTGTCATAGAAAAGAACGTAGATGTCATTCTGTCCCAAAATTACTTGTCGGGAGTAAGCTGCATTCCATGGACAACGGCGCCTCCAAACCTGGCAAGTCAGGATTCAGGGATTCAGGTAGAAGAAATTCTATGCGGAGCAGTTGAAAATAAACTTCCTTGGACGCCCTGTGAACTCAAACCTCAAATGAAATATGCCGGTTTGCGAACTCCCTCCAGATAATAACCTCGAAAATTGCTCGGCACACGCCTTCATCCAGACAAGCAAAGCACGTGATGAGCAGGACCACCGCTCACCTGACTTATTGAGACCACCGGATTAATTCATCTGATCCAGCATGAGGAAGAACCTTAGAAACAACGCACACTTAAGGGCAGAATCTGTTTCTTTTCCGCTTTCACAGATAACGCAATGAAATTCAAAGCGTTACGTGAACGCACCGACACGGCCTGGGTCGGCCCGCCGCAGTTTTCAATTGGCTTTGAATAAGTTACTTGAAACGTACACACTTGAAACACTTTTAATCAGATTATCTGTAGTTTTACCACATGCACCAAATCCTGTGATATTTACTAGTTGAACTGGAAAGTTTACAGTCCATAATGTCACGTAAAAGCAAGCCATACTCACGTTCAGCGAGAGGGCTTCGTTCTCTGAACATCCGGGATGTTGCTGCAGATTCAACAGGAAGTTAAGGTTCATTCGTTGCGTGGTCTCGCATTACGAACGACCATACATATGTACATTTATCAAAACATATTACACAAATTGATTAACACAGTCATTATGTAGCTACCAATCAAAAATATTTTGCATTTTTTGCGAGAGCTGTGCTAGCACAGTTTACGAGGTGTCATACGGACATCCTTGTTCAGTACCATCCATCATAACTTCTCCACATCGTATATGGACGATTTAATAAACCTTGAAATGGCTGCTCAACATAGCATGGTGCGGATCTTTCAGTGAAGATGAACTCAGTAAAACCTTGACTCTCCGATACTTTGTTTAACATTCAGTTCGCTGAAATTAATTTTTTCCCGCGTGACAAAAGCATCATGCAATACACTGAATTTTCATGCAGCCTTATCAAGCCGGAAGAAGTCACAGTGATCGATTCTGGTTAGACCTGCTACTGAGTAACTAAGATCTGTTAATAGCTTTGTAAGTGTGCAAAAATGACTAGTGTGTCGGATTAAAACCAAAAACTCCATTCGCCAAGCTAAAGCATGTTGTTCCAAAAATCCTGAATTTCCCGTTTCAGCAAATCTCAAAGCGACAGGGATTCTGGTGCACGGAAGCAAATTCCGCGAATAGCTTCACGTGAAACCGAAAAAAACGAGCAAATTTAGGCGATCGATGAGGAAATAAGGTTCCATTTCGCGGTAGTTCATTTAGTGACCACAAAAAATTAAGGTAGGCTCC
>NW_008751675.1:3070639-3084889 GCF_000715545.1 Opisthorchis viverrini
ATAAAATCTCTCATGAGAACCCTACGAAATATTGCTAATTGGTGTCACTGGTCTGCTAACAACTGAGAAGTATTTTTCCATTTTCGTTCCACATTTTCACAATGCATTTTGAGCTAATCAGTATGAATGAGTAAGTGAATGGGGTTGCTTTTCTGACAGGCGAACCAACGACAGAAGTGAGATGTTCGAACACTACCATCAAGTAGTCTTGGCCGAAAATTGCAGCTCATAATGTCACTTATAAATTGGCCATATTTCTCCGCATGCACGCTAAAATTACGGAGCCACTCGCGTGATAAATGAGACAAAGTTGGGTAGGTGTACCACGTGGACACCTGGCTTTGTAAAGGAGAGTAAGACAGGCGCTCAGTTCGTTTGTAGTCATACAGAAACCATTGATGGACGACGAATCCTATTTTACTTTTTAAGAAGTGGTTTTTCTGAATTGTCTATTGTAAATAAAGGATTTCTGTTCACTGTAAAATATCCGGATCTCAACGGGTATATATACAGGGAAGCGTTGAGAATACATGTAACATAAACGTGAAACAAGGGCACTGACCATTTCGCATGTATATTGACCATTTCTGCAATTGTCCAGTGGGTAAGTTTTTCGGTATAATTAGTATTTTGTTTGCGTTTGGTTTGACAGTAGACTCACCATTTTTCCCCTCTGGCCGAGAAGCTGTCGGTGGAAAGATCGTGAAACGGATTTAAGTTTATCAATGTCCTAAAATGTTTTGGACCCGTAAAATCTTCTGACTGTTTTGATTTTTGCGTTTACTTGTGTAACGGCGATACTACTAATGGGAGTGGCATGCGAGTAGTATGTTTTCTCGTAAATCCGTCTAAGGGGCTTGGAAAGTGAGATCTGTTACGGAATTTGTTGAGACGCTCTGAAGCATTTGCTTGCAAGACGCGTTCAAGGAGAAGACTGATATACAGTTTTTGTAAACGAGATCGTCTAAGAGTTTTGCTCCCCTGTCCAATAGTCTGTAACTGTTCAGTTTGTATTTTTTAATAAATAACTCCGCAGCGATGGCCTTCTTCACCTCACTAGTAGCGTCCATGTTGTAATGGGGAACAATTGTTTGCTTGCGATATCAAACAAACGCATTTAAACAAAAAATTTTCCAAAAATTGTGTTTGCCGCTCATAATGAGAATCGCATTCATATGGCTCCACTAAAGTCAGAGAAAGTGATCATAATATGATCAGAGTACTGTGCGAGGATACAAGATGTAGGACCAACCAATTAATACAGCATGATCAATTTATCTCAAACCCAGAGTTCTCCACACATGAGGCTGATCTAGAAATACTCAGCTTTTTCATGAGCAGCAAAAGGCTTCGTAACGGGTTGCACTTCCTAAACCACCCAGTTGAGCCAAGAAATCAGAGTCAAACCGGCGACTCGACGGTGTGAAACACGTTCTGCAGCGCATTTGGAGTTGACCATGTAGATTCCCGGTAGAATTACGCAGATGATAGATTCATTCTCAAGCAGCGAGTAATTTGCGGTACCCTAATCACTTTCTTCAAATTCGGCATATTCCAAAAGTTACGTCGAGCACAATATCGTTTGGTCTAGGTTTTAATATCTCATTATTGAGTGTTTTTACCCGTAAATCAGAATATTGCAAATTACTTTCAAGTGCGTTCTAACCGCTTTGGCAACGGAAGTCCGTCACTCCGTCGGGAGCCGCTACGAACAATTCACTCGTACATATAACTGGCATTTGGTTGAATAGATGGTAGCTTTCAGCTGAAATTAGAATACCCCGTTTATAATTCGAATCAACGAACAAATTGGCTGAACTACTGTAAAAATAGCGCATACAAAACACCGGAGATCAGATGCTGCCGTACAGCTTGCTGCGGATTGTTGTGGGCGAAAAAAGTACATCCAGATGGGTGATTCATGTATATTTCCGGAGGATCGTCTAGCCAGTTCCCAAAAACTAGATGGGGAATTCATCAATTAGGTGTAACAAAAATGGTTTTGTTTTTGTGTATGTTTTCCTGAAGTACAATCAGCTGCTTTGTGCCGGTATTTGAACCTCTTTACCTGAGTGATAATCGACCCCCTTAAGCTCGCATAACCACGGATTAAACCCAACGTGCTCAGCGCTGCTTTTACTTCGTATCCACTTTTCGGTTCATAATGACATTCAAAATTTTCGGTGTATAACCGCCAGTGTTTTCGGAACATTGCCGAATCAGTAATGTTTAATTTACGATCTCTCCAGGCCACCTTGACCTGGCCTGCGCTCCGTACATCGGTCGAAACATTGTGCCGTAATTATGCCTACCAGGTGAACAACAAAAAGTAGAATGTTAATGAAAGGAGGATTTACTCAGAAACGATCGATCGACTAAACCACATGACCATAACACAAGATCGCCTTCTGTTGCACAAAAAGCGCACCATGCATCAAAGTGTGCTGCAGAAGAATATCACGTTCCAGGACAGGCCCAGTTAATTAGAAGTATGTGAGTTTTTCTCACCAAGCAATCTGTTAAGATTTACTCATACCTCCGAAGCAGGCAGGCAGATGAACACCTTGAAAAATTATACATGCTTCGGACTAACAGCCTCTCTGTTCACAAAATATTTGTAATATACGAATGAGTATCCTGGAACCCCAGTAGGATTACTGTTACAAGTACAAAACGTGACTTTCGAACTACAGAAAAGCACGTCTAAGTTCCAAACAGGCTTACACGCATCATAGATAGCGAAAGCACATCTTGGCTACACATTAGCCACCGGTACCACACTTAGCTCTGTTGATGTTAAACGTAAAATCAAATGGCTAAAATTAGTAAAGGAGGATATCAACTTATAAAGCACCAACAATCATTTTACCGGCGGTCCGTTCATTCCGATCAAATAGGCTCGCCCTCATTCCCACTCGAGCCCTTGAAATATCATCTGGATGAATATTTCTCTTGGTCTAGAAACGCAACAGACGCGCGAGAGGGTGTGGCATACTGAAAGTATTAACCTCACAAGCTGGATGGACAAAACGGGGAATCACCTTACGCAGACAGACATATAAACATGTGTTCGCCCTTAAGATAGTGACTGCGTGGCCCTAAAACCACTAACCGCTGTTATGGGCACTTGCGGGATCCGTCGAATTTACATCCACATTACTATCACCCGAATAGTTACCTTCTCGTTCTGACTCACTCCGCTGATTCATCACTAAACACAGGAAGCAGTGGACTCGGATTTCGCTCTTATTAGAGGTCATCAGCAGTGCCTGTCATTTGCCGTACCGGGCTTTGAACTCTGAACATCCAGCATGCAAGGCAATCGTGTTACCATTACCTTACTACTGCGCACTAGACACAAACACAATTTCGTTCTTGTGATCGTATCAACATCATGCCTGATAGCTTCAAACCATTCGTACTGACGTCAAAAACTTTGAGGTCAATATAACGCTTTCTTTTCCCCGAAGAGTTACAAAAAGGCAATCCGAACCCGTCAAGGTGGCGACTGCTACTATTGCAGAGAGTGATAGTATTCAGATCTTCCTGGACGAATCTATTCAGGAAAAACCGTATTATTAGTTGGATTGGAAACAGATGACACTAAGAAATAAAGATCAAAATCAACACAGATCTGTCATTTCTGGTTGGGAGTTCCAATGGAAAATAGTTGCAGACCTTGGATTCTCGGTTATTTGTCAGTAAGCGAAATAGTTAGATTTGTGAAAAAATTTTACACATACTGTAGGAAGCGAGTGATCCTCCTGCATCGGGGAGTGGGACGTACAAGAGAGAAATGGTCACGAATAATTACATGTTGCTTCCTTATGCGATATAAACGGCCTATAAAACAGATGGTCGGGGTGGTTTTGACTGAAACGGATTTCTTTGATTTTGAAGGAGGGTTATTGATTCTCCGGATGAGGTAACCATCCTAAGTTAAGTAGTAGCACAACCGGAAAAGATTGTCTGAGTTGGTCTGTGTAGATGATTAGTTTTCAATTCACGAGTGGTTACATGCTTCGAAAGGGTTTTGATCAAAGCAGTTCAAAGTTGCGAACCTGATGTTTTTGGTGACAAATCGGGCTCAGAACATTGTGTTAATCGGCATCTCTCGGGAACAATGAGTGGCTGCGCTGATCTGGGTGAATTCAGTCGTGCAATGAGTTTTACCTCGTTTCACGGAGCTAGCTGCTGAAAAAGTCTACGATTGGACAATACAGTGGAGATCTTCCAAAAGACAAGGAACAGTAACATACATGCCCAGACCCATTCTGCAAAGGGATTACAAAAGTCTCTCATGGATCGCAAGGACGAATGAATCAAAAACTTACCGGATGTTTTGTCCCTACTCTGGGTTTTTAGGGACCAATCGGGTTCTATAAACAAGGTAAGCATTCAAAGGAGAAAATGCTTGGAACCGATTTCGTGTTCGTCATTTTTGGAAAAGTTTGGTAACAATCGGTAGATTTATTTCTCGTCAACATTTTGTTTTTGATATATAAAAGAAGGATAAACAAACCACCAAGGAATGCGGAAGAATACCAAACGCCGGTCAAAGACTCAGCGATGGCGGTGCATGCAGGGGACACAGAACAGATCTGTAGAATGTGGATGTTTTGAGACAGGGACTGCAATTCACCCCAACGCAGCTGACAGCCGAGGCGTAGGGAATTACCAAATATCATAGCGTGAATAAAATCGAGGGTGTGGAACTGTAACAGATTTGTAGAACGTGGATGTTTTAAGACAGGGACTGCGAATCACCCCACCGCAGCTGACAGCCGAGGCGTTGGGAATTACAAAATATCATAGCGTGAATAAAGTCGAGGGTGTGGAACTGGCAAGCGTATGGTAAGCCGTCTTAGATAAGCCAGGTGACTTTGTAGTTGTCAATTCACGTAGAATCATTGGCTGAATGGGGTGGCAATCTCAACAGAATCCCTCTCACACAATTATCTTAGCACTAGCTCATCCACGCAGACAGACAGAATGTGCAGACGATGTTCAAGAGGGATGATCAAGTGAACCGAACCTCCTAGATTGGACCCAAACCCATGTAGGTTTGCACATCGGCCCAACAGTTGGTCACCCACCGTGACACACAAAAATTCCTCCGCCGACACCTAACAGAGACTTAGCTTGACTTAGCTGATTGGATCTCCGCTTTAAATATCCAAAAACCTCGTAACCTAACGAGGCTTTTGAGTCAAAAGCGTAACGCTGCCTATCAATAAATCTACCAATTGCTACCAATCGTTTCCGAAAAGATAGACATTGATTAGTATCCACTAGCATGATCCTTGAAAACGGTTCTTCTTGGGAGTTACTCTGCTTACTTTGAAGTCACACTGCAGATGCTTTCCAATTCCATGATGTTACGCAAATTACTGAGTCACTGGTCATTACAGTAATTATGAAATTAAAACACATCTGCGTGGTTATTGGACTGAATTTTTGTGTACCCCATTTGGGAAGTGCAACTCCAGCGGACATTTCCTATTGTGTGTAAGCTATTCTTTTGCAAAACTTTTCCTCAAATGACCGCTTTTATGTGTCAATCACCCAAAACTGCGGCTCCAATAGATCTACCTCTAGGCAGCTGGTAGCGGTCGAGAACATTACTAAATTTGTGTTTCACCTTTTAAGTAGGCATTAGCGCATCGTCTTGACTACCAACTTCACTGCAACTGATCTCAGGTGTTCTCAGCTGCAAGACAACATGAATGTTAATTGGACGAAGAAGACTGATAAACATCAACCTGTGCAAGTTTTGAAGTTGCTTTCTGAAAGCAATCGGAATTTCATTTGTGAAACTAAGTAGAGATTGACCTTATCGAGAGTCATTGTATCGCGATTTGTATCAAGGCAAGAAAAAGGCGCAAATGTCTGATTTGCTGAGCACCACTTTAATTCACAAGAGTGGTATACCCTCAGAATTTTTTGCTTCTGTAATACCACTTTTTGAATGATTGTTTCAGATGAACCTTTCATAACACGGACATCACTATGTTGGATAAATTCTTGATGGTCGTGGGTTATTTACTTTCGATTTGTTCGAGAGAATGCTTCAACTGCCGCTAGAAATATCCTAATAAGTGATGGAGTTTTGGTTTGATCTCAAAGAACGCGATCCCGTAGATGCTTCTGTATTCGTTGGAACTTAAAGGCCAAACGTCAGGGGGGCATGTTCCCACTCAATTGACAATTAGGTGTGGATTACATCAAGTGAAGTTTTGTTGGTGAGTTACCAATTTAAGCGGACTAGATACTGGGTTGTTTTCCGAAGGCAATTGAAATTTCATTAATGAAACCCAGTACAGATCAACCTTATGTTGATGTCAACAAATACTCTCATTTGCACACGAATTCGGTCTTGACGGAGGATACAAAATGAGTTCAGCTAAATTTAACTTTATGGGGAAGCTTCAGTCATAACATTAACTTATAGATGGTGATGAATCTACACAAAATTCATATGTTGGTGTGCAGGGAAAATTTAAACCCTGGCAAAGCATTTGGAAACTACTATTCAGGAATCTCGTCTAACGGTCTCCAAATAAATATGAGGACAGTGGCCACTTCTTGACCCAGCGCACCTTCAGCGTTACCAAACAAACGGACTTAATTGGATCAACTCGTGAACATCCTGGTACAGTAGTTAAACCCACATATGTACGGGAACCTTTTTGCATTTTTCACTGTGACTACCGAACCTCAAAACTTTTGGGATCTTCCCTTATCAAGCTGGAATCACGTATCTGAACACGTGATTTGCGCAATTTTAGATTGTCCAAACCGAATATGGGTGGGTTCTAATTTGTACCCATATTCTGGTTATCAGCAGTCGGTACCTTTTAAAAAAACCATGGTGTCAGGCTCGGATACAAATTTGTTGTTCAGCTCGACAAAATGTGGCAAACGCTTTCTCTAATTTTTTTGAAAAAGAAGACACAAAGCGTAGGGAGAACATTGTGTTTATTCACTTTTATGCTTTTAAAATCACTGTTTGAATCCCATCCTTCACTGGACTTGTCTTTGCTCAAGTCAAGAGCGGTAAAATAAAATAATTGAGGCGATCCTACAAATACTTGAAGTGTATATCCATTTGTATTCGTTCGATTGTAAACTGATTTAACTTTATCGCTGCCTTCTACCTCAGTTTGAACTAAAAGTTTGTTTTTCTAAGTTGATATTGAACTTACCCCTAGGTGCCTTTGATACCACGGAAGGAACATCTGCCAAGAGAACATTCGTATGCAATATTTCATGGGTCAGTATTTGAACGAACTATGACAATAAGCAACTCCGTGATTACCCAAACATTTCACAACAGGTTTGCATGTCACCAAATTACCATGAGAAAGAAGTTAATCGTGATTTTACTGTCAATTAGCGCTTCACAATGTTACAAACAACAAGGCAGTCATATTTTTTGGTTTATTTGAGGTTTTTATGCAACTTGGGCTACATGATAACAATATGCTGAATGAGTTTTGCAATACTCTGATCTGGAATTCATACCAAATCTGGGGCCAGTACCAACAGACTGCTCCAACTTAATGCGCTCACAAGCGTAATTTGATTTACAGCAGGTGTGGGAAAAACCTATGACAGGGGTATCTTTTACCGGAGGTCACACAGCAAGGAGTTTGCACAAGCGCAAAATTCCTTAAAAACGGAAGTTACTGTCCACCGCTTTGACGATACTGTTGTTTTAGTGTTCACATTGCCATGTCTTTCAATCCGCTCAGAAATAAACACCAGTTGTATGCCGTCGCACTGCTTCACAAGGAGTAGTGAAGATCCCAAGGAGTTGTGTGTATCAAATGATAAGAACTTGTTAGATTTCAGTGGATTTCTCATCGATCAAGCGTATAATAAATGAGCAAATAGAAGAGAATGAAACGCCTTGTATATATCAAATTATTATGATTATTATGACTATATATATATATATATATATCGTAAACTGAACAGGTAAAATGGAAGTCATTTTCATAAGGACCATGTTGTTTAGGACAATGGTCGTCGAGCTCCCTCTATTCACTCAACGGAAATTGGTGATCCATTTGTAAATTTTGAAGAAGTTCATGTTTTCCTTTTCAAACAGCTGCTAAACTCAAATGAACGGAATGAAATCAGAAATCCAGGACGTTTTGTTGTTCAATCGAGTGATCAGGTGGTGTAGAGTGAACCTGCTCTGTGGGATACCAAGTACTGGGATCGCAAGAGACTCAGGCTATCGCAAAAGCCGTACACTTGTAAGCCAAAAACTGATAGGGAGAACTAAGTTAGGTCATAGAAGTCAAGCCTGTTTTGTGTTCCATAAACGGGGTATGCAAAACTCTGACATGCAGCGAACTCAGTGACCTCGGGAGCTTTCAGCAATCACTGCCATTTGGTTCCTCTGGATTTTCGACGTCAAGAACTAGTGCCCTCACTTTCGCAGGCACCGTATTTTCTCATGGTTTCAAACATCTTTCTTCTGGAATGCGCCTCGAAGAGCACCAAATAAGCTTCACGAAACTGTACTACACTGTCGGTGTGAGATTCATTCATCCAGGCTTGATCACGAGACATTTTTCCCCATAACGTGTTCAAAAACCTTATCTAACCAATTTCGCATGTGGTTATTCTAACTCGACTAAAAACCAGCAGGATAAAATTCCTCATCAGAATCCTACGAAAAATTGCTTAGGGATGCCATTGGTCTAGGAACAACTGAGAAGTATCTTTCTTCAGGGAGTTTGGACTTGATCATGTAGATTTCCCTTTAGAATTACGCAAGTGATACATCCATCCTGATGCAGCAAGGAATTTGCGGTAAACTATCAACTTCCCTGAACTTCGGCATATCCTCAAAGTTACACCGAGCACAATTTTGTTTGGTGTAATTCTTAGACTTTCACTAATGAGTGTTTTTACCCGAAATCAGAACGTTGCAAATTACTTTCAAGTGCGTTCTAACCGCTTTGGTGTTGGAAATCAGTCACTCCGTCGGAAGCCGCTACGAACAATTCACTCCTAAGTATAATTGGCATTTGGCTGGATAGATGATGGCTTCCACGTTAAAGTAGTATATCTCGTTTATAAGTCGACTAAATGAACAAATTGGCTGAACCAGTGTAAAAATAGCGAGGAGTTTAGATGCTCCAAGACAGCATTCTGTTATTGTTGTGGACAAAAAAATGCATCCAGATGGCTGATTCACGCATATTTCCGGTGGATCATTTAGCCAGCTTCCCATAAAACGGATGGGAAACGTGTCACTTACGTCCAACGAAAATGGTTTTGTTTCTGTGTGTCTTCCCAAGGAACATCAGCTGTTTTGCGCCGGCATAGGAACCTCCTTACATGAGTGATAATCGACCCCCTCAGCTCGCACAACCACGGATTTAACCCAATGTGCTCTGCGCGGCTGGCATTAGGATATTTGGTTGCTTTTTCTTCGTATCCCCTTTTCGGTTCATAATAACATCCAAAATTTTCGGTTTTTAACGATCAATGTCTTCGGAACATTCGTGGATCATTAATGCTGAATTGCATCGAGTGGTTTGCGGAAGAAATATCTCACGAGAAATAACCTGACCACACGCCGTAACCTGCGCTAGCCTGACCATGCGTGCACCGGTCGACCGACTCCCTCAAACAACCCTTTCTTCACAACCCCAAAAAGGGTGGAGACTGGCTAGGGGGGTCAAAGTATGCAACAAATTATGCACATCATTACCAACTAACTCGGCTGCGCGGGTCATTCCCATCACCTGGCATGCTGACCGCGAGACTGAGACTGTCAAAGGTGGCTCTGTCAGGCGCGCAGTGCCACGCATGCTCTCAAGCTATTACCTTCAATTCATAGCCCCATACCCCCAGACCTCCAGGGTGACAACTGCTGACGCCCCTGTATTCAGGCATCCACCCGCCTCCAGTGCGCAGCCATCTATCCCTGCCTTCCGAGATTATTGACGAACAAAACTGTGGTACCTTTATCCACTGTGCAACAAGGGCAAGTTTTTATTGCTAATGATAATCCGTAGTGAAACTGACAGGTCTTGAAAGTCACTTACATTGTGCCCGTGCAAACAAGTACGCCAAGATGTATTAGAAGACTAATTACTACTAGTTGAACTTTGCTCATATCTACCCCGTGATCAGCCGTGCTTTTATCATTCATTCGGTCTAGTCGAACAACGAAATAGTAAAAAAGGATGCCTTAATGGCTGTTGGTCATCTACGTTCTAGTCGAGAACTAATTAACCTAACCGATCCATCGATATTTCCACAGAACGCTGACCTAAATACACTGTATTTGATAAGAACCATTCTGGTGTAATTATGCCCACCAGGTGCACAACAAAAGGTAGAATGTTAATGAAAGGAGGCCTTACTCAGAAACGATCGATCGACTAAACCACATGACCATACGACAAGATCGCCTCCTGTTGCTCAACTAGCAGAACAAGTATCAAAGTGTGCTGCAGGAGTATATCACGTTCCAGGACAGGCCCGATTAATTAGCAGTGCATGAGTTTTTCCCACCAGGCAATCTGTTAAGATTTACTCATATTCCGGCTGTTCGATTTGGAGAACACCGGTACGACTTCCATGGACAGGGGACTGTTGTAATCCCCCAAATAAGCCAAGCAGATGAACACCTTGAAATATTATACATGCTTGGGACTGACAGATCTTCTTTTCACAAAACATTTGTGATCTACAGATGAGCATTCTGGTAACCCCAGTAGGATTACTGTCACAAGCACAAAAAGTGACTTTTGAAGTACAGAAATGCACATTTAAGTTCCAAACAGGTTTAAACGCATTATAAATAGCAAAGGCACGTCCTTGGTGCACGGCATCCACCGGTACCACACTTAGCTCTGTTGATGTTAAACGTAAAATCAAATGGCTAAAATTAGTAAAGGAGGATGTCAACTTATGAAGCACCAAATGGACCTGACCAACAATCATTTTACCAGAAGTTCGTTTATTCCGATCAAATAGGCTCGCCCTCATTCTCTCTTGAACCCTTGAAATACCATCTGGAGGAATATGTCTCTGGGTCTAGAAGCGCAACAGACGCGCGAGAGAGTGTGGTATACTGTACGTATATGCACACATATGTATTCATCGTGCGGATATACATAGGTAACATTAAACCCACAAGGTGGATGGACAGGATAAAATTCATCTTTCGCAGACAGACATATACACATTTGTTCACCTTTAAGATAGTGACTGTGTGGCTAAAGCCCATAAAGCCTGCCCTAAAACCACTAACAACAGCTATACGCACTTGTGGAATTTGTCGAATTTACATCCACATTACTATCACCCGAATAGTTACCTTCTCGTTCTGACTCACTTCGCTGATTCTTCACTAAACACAGGAAGCACTGGACTCGAATTTCGCTCTTATTAGAGCTCATCAGCAGTGCCTGTCATTCACCGTACCGGGCTTTGAACTCTGAACACCAAGCATGCAACGCAATCGTGTTACCATTACCTTACTACTGCGCACTAGACACAAACACATTTTCGTTCTTGTGATCACATCAACATCATGCCTGATAGCTTCAAAACATTCATACTGACGTCAAAATCTTTGAGGTCAATATAATGCGTTCTTTTCTCCGGAGAGTTGCAAAAAGGCAATCCGTGAAGGTGGCGACTGCTAATATTGCAGAGAGTGATAGTATTCAGATCTTTCTGGAGGATTTCAGGAGGCACAGCTTCGTTATTTATCATCCAAATAGATGGCATTTAAACTGACAATTCTGGTTGAGAGTTCAAATGGAAAATGTTGCAGGCCTTGGATTCTCGGTTATTTGTCAGTAAGCGAAATTGTTAGCTTTGTGGAAGAATTTTACACATACTGTAGGAAGCGAAGGTTCCTCCTGAACCGGGAAGTGGGACGTATAAGAGAGAAGCGGTTACAAATAATTACATGTTGCTTCCTTATGCGATATCAATGGCCTTTGGAACAGATAGTCGGCGTAGATTAAAGTGAAATAGACTTCCTTGATTTTGAAGAAGGCTTACTGATTCATAAGTTAGGTAAAAGCACAATCGGAAAAGATTGCCTGGGATGGTCTGTGTAGATGATTAGTTTTCAATTCATGGGTGGTTACATGCTTGCAGAGGGTTTTGCTCAAAGCAGTTCAATGCTTTTGGTGACAAACGGGTCTCAGAACTTTGTGTTAATCGGCATCTCTCGGGAACAATGAGTGGCTGCGCTGATTTGGATGAATTCAGTCGTGTAATGAGTTTTACCTAGTTTCACGGAGCTAGCTGCTGAAAAAGTCTACGATTGGACAATACAGTGGAGATCTTCCAAAAGACAAGGAACAGTAACATACATGCCCAGACCCATTCTGCAAAGGGATTACGAAAGGCTATCATGGTTCTCAAGGAAGAATGAATGAAAAACTCACCGAACGTTTTGTCCCTACTCTGGGTTTTTAGGGACCATTCGCGTTCTATAAACAAAATAGGCATTCAGGTGAAAAATGCCTGGAACAGATTTAGTGTTCGTCATTTTTGGAAAAGTTTGATAACAATCGGTAGATTTATTGCTCGTCAACGTTTTGCTTTTGACACATAAAAGAAGGATAAACAAACCACCCAAGAATGCCGGGAGAATACAAACGCTGGTCAAAAACTCAGCGATGGTGGTAGATGCCTTAGACGTAGATCTGTAGAATGTGGATCTTTTAAGACGGGGGATGCGATTCACACCACAGCAGCTGATAGCAGCGGAGGCGGGAATTACCAAACATCACAGCGCGATTACAACTGAGGTTCTGGAACTGGCGAGCGTATTGGAAGCGATTTTTGACAAGCCGAGTTGATACCCGACTGTGTGGTTGTAAAATCACTGGCAAAACCTGGGTGGCAGTCCCAATTTTCAAATCACACTATGCGGATGCCTTTTAATTCCCTGAGCTTACCGTAAACTACATAGTCACTGCTCATTACAGTAATTATGAAATTAAAACACATCTGAGTGGTTATTGGACTGAATTTTTGTGTACCCCATTTGGGAAGTGCAACTCCAGCGGACATTTCCTATTGTGTGTAAGCTATTCTTTTGCAAAACTTTTCCTCAAATGACCGCTTTTATGTGTCAATCACCCAAAACTGCGGCTCCAATAGATCTACCTCTAGGCAGCTGGTAGCGGTCGAGAACATTACTAAATTTGTGTTTCACCTTTTAAGTAGGCATTAGCGCATCGTCTTGACTACCAACTTCACTGCAACTGATCTCAGGTGTTCTCAGCTGCAAGACAACATGAATGTTAATTGGACGAAGAAGACTGATAAACATCAACCTGTGCAAGTTTTGAAGTTGCTTTCTGAAAGCAATCGGAATTTCATTTGTGAAACTAAGTAGAGATTGACCTTATCGAGAGTCATTGTATCGCGATTTGTATCAAGGCAAGAAAAAGGCGCAAATGTCTGATTTGCTGAGCACCACTTTAATTCACAAGAGTGGTATACCCTCAGAATTTTTTGCTTCTGTAATACCACTTTTTGAATGATTGTTTCAGATGAACCTTTCATAACACGGACATCACTATGTTGGATAAATTCTTGATGGTCGTGGGTTATTTACTTTCGATTTGTTCGAGAGAATGCTTCAACTGCCGCTAGAAATATCCTAATAAGTGATGGAGTTTTGGTTTGATCTCAAAGAACGCGATCCCGTAGATGCTTCTGTATTCGTTGGAACTTAAAGGCCAAACGTCAGGGGGGCATGTTCCCACTCAATTGACAATTAGGTGTGGATTACATCAAGTGAAGTTTTGTTGGTGAGTTACCAATTTAAGCGGACTAGATACTGGGTTGTTTTCCGAAGGCAATTGAAATTTCATTAATGAAACCCAGTACAGATCAACCTTATGTTGATGTCAACAAATACTCTCATTTGCACACGAATTCGGTCTTGACGGAGGATACAAAATGAGTTCAGCTAAATTTAACTTTATGGGGAAGCTTCAGTCATAACATTAACTTATAGATGGTGATGAATCTACACAAAATTCATATGTTGGTGTGCAGGGAAAATTTAAACCCTGGCAAAGCATTTGGAAACTACTATTCAGGAATCTCGTCTAACGGTCTCCAAATAAATATGAGGACAGTGGCCACTTCTTGACCCAGCGCACCTTCAGCGTTACCAAACAAACGGACTTAATTGGATCAACTCGTGAACATCCTGGTACAGTAGTTAAACCCACATATGTA
>NW_008751675.1:3087682-3095618 GCF_000715545.1 Opisthorchis viverrini
TAGGTAAAAGCACAACCGGAAAAGATTGTCTGAGTTGGTCTGTGTAGATGATTAGTTTTCAATTCATGAGTGGTTACATGCTTGCAGAGGGTTTTGCTCAAAGCAGTTCAATGCTTTTGGTGACAAACGGGTCTCAGAACTTTGTGTTAATCGGCATCTCTCGGGAACAATGAGTGGCTGCGCTGATTTGGATGAATTCAGTCGTGTAATGAGTTTTACCTAGTTTCACGGAGCTAGCTGCTGAAAAAGTCTACGATTGGACAATACAGTGGAGATCTTCCAAAAGACAAGGGACAGTAACATACATGCCCAGACCCATTCTGCAAAGGGATTACGAAAGGCTATCATGGTTCTCAAGGAAGAATGAATGAAAAACTCACCGAACGTTTTGTCCCTACTCTGGGTTTTTAGGGACCATTCGCGTTCTATAAACAAAATAGGCATTCAGGTGAAAAATGCCTGGAACAGATTTAGTGTTCGTCATTTTTGGAAAAGTTTGATAACAATCGGTAGATTTATTGCTCGTCAACGTTTTGCTTTTGACACATAAAAGAAGGATAAACAAACCACCCAAGAATGCGGGAGAATACCAAACGCTGGTCAAAAACTCAGCGATGGTGGTAGATGCCTTAGACGTAGATCTGTAGAATGTGGATCTTTTAAGACGGGGACTGCGATTCACACCACAGCAGCTGATAGCAGCGGAGGCGGGAATTACCAAACATCACAGCGCGATTACAACTGAGGTTCTGGAACTGGCGAGCGTATTGGAAGCGATTTTTGACAAGCCGAGTTGATACCCGACTGTGTGGTTGTAAAATCACTGGCAAAACCTGGGTGGCAATCCCAATTTTCAAATCACACTATGCGGATGCCTTTTAATTCCCTGAGCTTACCGTAAACTACATAGTCACTGCTCATTACAGTAATTATGAAATTAAAACACATCTGAGGGGTTAATGGACTAAATTTGTGTGTAGCGATATACATTTTTTTCCTCAGAAGATCCACAAATATTGAGTCCGTCAAAGTGGATGATTATGGAATTAATGTGAATCGAATTTGGGTGGACAGGCTATGAGCAGATCTGGGGGGCAAGCGCCGCAGCTAACCTGAATGCAGGTGAGAAACAGCTTCTGACCATATTTGTTTGAGAGAATCTCCTAAATTTTTTAACCCTTTCATCGACATTCCTCTCTCGTTCGATGCATTGCTGGTGCCGGCAAGCATATTGCTCGGTCCGAAAGGAGTGAACTGTCGAGTCTATTGGTCATACCAAGTTTCTCATTCCTGGTCGTTGTCTTGTTCGCTGAGGTGGGCGATTATATTGCAAACGTTTCATCACCAATCGAGGTGACATCATCAGTGCGCTGTTGGGGAGCGTAGTGGTGCGTAGCGGTGGGTTGGTGGCTGGCGGCACAATCACCCCAGCTCAGCGAACAAGCTAACGACCATGTTCGCTACGTGAGCTACCGACATTTTCCTCTAAAGAATTTCTCATTCCTATGCAGCCAGACTCTAGGCACGAACGAGTGCAAGCCGGAAACGATTTGTGAGTATTCCAGAAAGCATAGCTTTGTGAAATACTGCTAAAGCAAAAAAGCAGTGATACCAAACAACCAAGCTGTCTAATTTGTTCGTGACCGTCTGATCTTCGGAACTCAGAGAAGGTTGGGGCCACATGGACTGATTTGATAGTGTTCCGGTAATCAGTTGTGGGTATTAAGTTTGATGGAACGCATCAATTAAAATGATAGTCATAGGCTGATATCTGGTTACCATGAAGAGGACTGTTGAATAAAAGACTACATGTCAAATGTCGTTAGACAATCACATGCCATGGTGAAAATTCGTTCGTGATTACCAATCATTCACATATTTGCCAAAACTATAGTTTACCGATTGTCGCATGGACCGTGGGGGTGTCTGCAGGCCTTTGAAGCGCTGAAAGTAAACCATGTACATATTTGCGAATTCGCCATTTTCCTATATTGTTCATATTTCGGAATGTCCAAAGTAGTAAAGATCCTTTTTAGGTTGCTAAAAAGCTAAAGGAATCAAGTAGATTTACCATATTTTTTAAAATATAGTGCTTGGTTAACACAATTTTGGAATTATTTTACAATCCTTTCCAACCGTGTAGAGGTCATTCCCCATCCGTCGCAAGACGGTTTAAATTGTCGAAAACCTAAATTGAGTGGATAGGTAAAATTCATTTTGTGTGTTGAAAATCCTCCTGCATAGGCCATAAATCCGAGATTGCTCCATCTATCTAATCGCTGCCAAACTAACTTGTACAAAAAAATGGTTGTTCAACTATTGAAATTCTGGTCATGAAATAAGGAATCTGATTATGGGCGGGTGTGGACATATTGCAATAGATGCATTCTCCAGCCAAGTGAGATGCGTGTTTCCACAAAACTTGGGGATTCAACACAACTGTTGATTGGCTCAACGGCTGCAGACGGGCCGGGATAAAACACTGAACTAGGTGTTCCCACATACGACTCAACCATTGTATAACAGTTCTGTATAAAAGGGAAAACAATCATGTTACATCTTCATTAACCTTGGCTGCAGACGGGCCTGGATAAAACACTGGACTAGGTGTTCCCACATACGAATCAACCATAGTGTAACAGGGAAAAACAATCATGTTACATCTTCATTAACCTATGATAACCAAGTCCAAGCTCTTACGTCGTAGACGTGTCCAGCTTAAACAAACTGACTACAAAATAGTCGGCCATTTATAGAGCAATAAACAAAGGCCTGTAGGTTTCTTTTATCGCCAAAAGCTAACGCAGCAATATCCGACAAATTACACATTTGTTTAGCCTTTGTGATTGTTCTGTTTTGGCTGCTTGTTGGGATAGCCGGTCACCATTTAGGTGTGCAAGACTTTACCCACTCCGCAACTTTATTTTAGGATCACGATCTATTTCATTTGAAGCGTATGAATAGCGGAACCGGAAAGCATTTTGGGCATACCTGGGAATGATGTGCGGTCGCGAACGGGAGGTGTATCTTCCACTGTAACACCTAAACAATAGAAAAGTTGGAAGAATCATTTGAGAAGCTATCCCAATTTGGAATCGAAATTGAGCATGTTTGAGGGCCAGTCCCTCTTAAAGAAAAACGAGGGAAGTTTTCTGTCAATGATAGTGTGCTATTCACTTTGAACGGCGGGTAAAGTGCGGTCGTTCTGCAGTAAACAAGAATAAGTTGCTAAAAGTGTTATTGCGATCAAGCTGGTACCTACAACAAACGCGTTGTCGATCTATATTTCACAGAACAATGCCCTTGACTGCCTGGGGAAGGTATTGAGCCGCGATTTTTGTAGTTCACTGGTGAATCTCTGGAAATAGCAAGTGTAAAACAATAGCAGACGTGACTAAAAAAGAACGCATCTTTGTTCGTATACCCCCCATTGATTTGCCCACGCTTTAGTTCACGACTACACCGGTTGCAATTCGGAGTTCCCCTTAAAAACATTCCGATCTGTCACGTCCATACTGTGTCGAAAATTCCTTTTCTGAAATCTAAAAAATGTAGGCGTTAATTCTATGAGTGCACCGCCTGGCTGTATCAGATAGAGATTCACGCTGATGACTATGACTGGACCTTGATTTCATTGTCTAAATCTGTCGTGAGCACATATGGGACGCGAAAACCTCAGTAATTTGAACTGTTCTGTGGAGAACGGGATTTTTCTGCTAATCAAATTTTGGTGGTCATCTCTGCATGCTCAGACAAGCGTTTCTTCGTGCTCCCGTGCCCGAGCTACATGTATTTTCGTATAGTCTAAGGTTAAATTTGAGCAAGAAATCCCAAAATTCTTTGTGTGTAGCCTAAACTGGACTTACTGGATGAAGCTGAAACGCCACGAGAATAAAACAGTGGCCACGAACTTTCAACATGGACGCTTTTATTGGGACAAAAAATGTTATAACTTATCTTCTGAACTTTACAAACCGTGAAACATACTGCCAGAAATATGATGATCACTTGTTGAAGATCCTGAAAATTTAATGTGCCAGGATATCCGTTTGAGGAAGTAAATTCCGCTTTGTCGTTCGGCGTTGTGGAATACAATATACCGATTGGTAATTAATCAGCTGGTAGTTAATCCCTTACCTGAATTTGGCAACTAAATTGCAATCATTTCATCACCATTCCAGGATACTTGGAGGCATGGTACTCCACTGCTAGATCAATAAAAAGACGCATTGACATCGATCCTGTCTAGCAACCTCTGAGTAAAATAGGAAATCCCCGAACCACAGAACTCTTCAAGGAGGCAACTAATAGAGTTAAAGCGGGGAGACATCAGAGTTGAACGATAAATTAATTGGACTGAAATTCCCAGCTCCCACTCAACGCTCACTCACTCCGTAAACCGCGTACTATCGATGAATCAGTCACGGTTACGTGACTGCTTTGCTACTGTCCACGTATCTCCCAATTGCCACTGGTACTATGGACAAAATGGTTGGGACACCCATATGTTCGTCCCAAAACCTTATTAGACCCTTAGTGGTTTTCCTAGAGGGTGCATTTCATAACAGCAAGGATGGACAACTAACTTACGATACGAGGTGGAAGTAATTTGTTCGTATTCTGTGTACAAAAATATCAAATTCATAACGAATCAAGCATCGTAAAATGACTTCTACAGCCAAAGGAAAACAACAAGAGCCGGGTGCAAATAGTCTTTTCCAATCGAATATCTTGAATAAAACTACCACATCAAGAAGCACTCATGAATAAAATGTTGGCCTGCACGATGATAGTCTGGTAAACAATGACCGGCTGCAAAGACTGTTGCTGATAATTCCTGTGCACATCTTTTTTGCTGAATTTCAACCTATATCTGCAACACAAAGGCTGCTGATTTATTTGCGCTTAGCAGAGCGATTGACAAAGCTTCACCACCAGCTGTGGGAATCTACTAACATGAAGCGCATAAGTAGCATGAACAACGAAAAATTTCACCCAATGTAGCCTCTCTAACTCTAATATCAGAAACTCACTCGATTTTATGTGGTAACAGTATTTGTGCCACTTGCGGGAGATAAAAAAAACCAATTTCCGAACAACATGCCATTACTTTTGGTCTATAGGTTTCGGACGACTCTCCAACGACACGTATAACGCTGTCAGACGCAACCCATATAATCGTTGACAAAGTCTAAAGTAATCGACCGTACGACCTTCAGAGTGGTAATTTTGTTTAAGACGTCATGAAATAGGTCGTCTAATGGACACAACTATATTGGCACCGTAACAGCTGTTAACCGCGCCTAGTAACTGGCGGAGCTCTGGTGGGAACTCGACTGACTGTTTGATATAACTAAGTTGGTTGCTTTGATGCGGCAATGTGTTGCTCGCCAAAGGGAATTATTTTTCCAGTTGAATTTCATACGTCCTACGAATTTTAAGGTAAACAAAGCTTCACATCGATGGACTAGAACAAGATAAATACTTATCAAGACTGGATCCCTCCATGTACCAGTGCAACGGTGGATACTAGGGATGGGGGATGCATGCGAGTCGTATGTTTTCTTCTTGTAAATTCGCTTCGCGTCTCTTGAAAAAGGAGAGCTTTTGCGGAATTTGTGGATTTACTTTGTAGCACTTGCTTGGATCTGACCAACAGTCAATGAATATCCAGTAAAGCTCAGGAAGACGCGTTCAAGAGAAGATGGATGTTCAGTTTTTGTAAACAAGATGCAAATGAGAGTTTTGCTTCCCTGTCCAGTAGTCTGTAACTGGTCAGTTGGCATTTCCTGATAAATAACTCCGTAGCGAAGGCCTTCTTCATTTCAGTAGTAATGTTTCTTCAAAGCCGGTTGACGTGCCTCCACTGACAGTTTAACACGATCTGGCGCCTTCCATTCTCTCCCAGTGTTCTGAAGCTTAAGTTCGTCCAGTCCATCTTGCTAAAAACAATTTTGCGCATAGGCAGCTGAAAATAAGTGAATATATCTCGACGAGCTTCCACCAACACTTTGGCCTGGAAATAGAATGACCTTCGCAGAACAGCATCGACATCGTCTAGCCTTGATTACTTTCAAAATGCCCGGTTGAACTTTACCCATTTTCGTCTCAAAGAGGTTGGTGAAAATTAACTGAACATCTGGGGCAATGTCAGCACGGAAAAAAACTACCCAACCTTACCTTCTTGTCCATTGCTTTCTTCTGCAGTACAAAATAGATCGCATGTAGAAATAATCGCACAGTTGGAATTACACTTTGAAGGCCTTTTCATTACGACAAATAATCTGTTTCGCATTGATAGAATGACATTGAAGTGTTATAATCAAGCCTGAGTAATTGTGCTCCAATGCGCAACCGACCTTAAGTCGCCGGCCTTGAAGGCGAAAGAAAATTAGAGATGGCTTTTGGCAGGACCGGACAATCGAACTAGGGTGGCTTGGCTGAACAAGTCACACCAACTGGACAAGTGGAGAACTAGAGTAGCCACTGAGTAACAAACTGATTTATTCTCCCCCAGAAAACGAAATGATGCCAATTATGTTGAGTAACGGATATTCAAGTGTGTGGAAGTGATCAGTGAAACAGAGCCGTAGGAAACCAGTTGGGATGGGGCGTCAAGCCAAAGCTTTCGGTCATCAAGGGATAAAAGAGCTTCCGGAGTTTTGTGTCCCAGTAAGCCACAGGAACCGATTTCTTCCAGGGACAAATCAGTTTGATATGTCAATGGGAATCCTTGAACTGGCAAATGTTGTGAGGTAAATCTTACATTTCACTGCCCAAATCTTACACCCTATTCTAAAATGTTTTATTTTTAACATCTCCCCATTAACTGACCCGGATCGAAATGAATTCACAGCAGTTGTGAATGTGCATGCGTAGACCAAATAACCTAAACACAGTTGACAAGCGAAACAATGCACATGTCTGCTTTCTCTGAGATAGACTGACTGGTCTCCTAACTTGCCTGTCCCTTGACACGTTGTCATTTCTCACGTAAACTTTTCATGAGTAAGATTGAGTAAGATTGTACGTGAGGACATCTAGTGATTGATGGGGGTGAATAAGGGTTTATACAATTAGATGAGCGAGAATTGAGCCAGTAAGGTGTTCGACCTGTGAGGAAAGGAAATGTTCAAAATGAAACTGCCGGGAAACCGGGTAGACCAAACATTGGATGCGCACCGGACCGCACTGGGTTCACCGCGACCCAGTTTGTCCCTGTACTCTGGGCATATCGTTTTTGAGACACTTCTTGATACCGACCAAGGCAGGGACTAGGAAGTAAAATTACATTTCATCAACAAATAGGATTCTGTTTAGGAAAACGACCAAACGCGCAAATGACCATAAGGTATGTTAAGAGATCAGACCCAAAAGGTTGACTTTAATTTGCGTTTAGCAGAATCCGCCATAGTAAGGACTCCGAAAGAACCATTTCCCTAGTAAGTCTGTGAGAATGGTGCCTTTCCCTCTGTCAGAATTAAGTGTCTTGTTCTGATGCTAGAGGGGGAGGAAATGTAGGGTACTTCTTCATGAAGTTCGTTGAGTGTGATGCATGGACTGTCGTAAGCCACCTGCCTGTTTCTAATCGAACTTGCGGAAAGTTTGTGATACTTGTACCAACAGCGCCGTAAACAAATGTTAGTTCAGAAACAATTCCGACATTACGTTTCGGCACCAACTATCTCAAGACCCCAGGTATTTATTCATGAAATTCATTCTAAATATGAGGGCGCGAAGGAAATGGCATCCACTGCTAGGCTGTTGTAGTACAGCATTAATTCGGATACCTAAAAAAAGTACATGGATATTTTTCAGACTGGGGGCTTTATTCAAAGCCGCTCCAGTATTTTGTGGTTAGAAGATTAAAAGCAAGCTCGTTGTCAAACTGGTGCAAAGCAAACACCTTGGGGAGACGTTTTTGTGCGGCATTCCT
>NW_008751675.1:3095624-3116180 GCF_000715545.1 Opisthorchis viverrini
GCCATATCTGGATGTGCTTCACCTAGCATCAAAGCATCCTACACTGCTAGTTTTTGGCATTCTTAAAGGTGAAGAAACAACTCGGTCTTGCCTCATTGTTTTTTTTTTGTTCAAAATTAAGGTCGGTGCCTCGAAACTACAAATCTATCATAAACTGTCAATCCGAAATGGAATTGGTTGACTACGCCACTTGTGAATACATTTCGTAGTATACGTATATCCGTTTGAAGAGCTAATATGCAGCAGGTTGTGAGTAGTAGATCTCCTTTGCTGATATGTCAAAAAGTTTCCACAGGGACACTTGATAAAACTGACCAAAAATGGTTGCTTTATTTGGGTGAATTTTTAGGCACCATCATAGCCTGATGTGAATCCAAATATGTCACATTTCCAAACGTCATCCTTTATTCACCTATTTTAAGAGTAGAAAAATGCTTGTTATTTTTGTGACCAATTTACTTAGTCAATGGTAGTAGGAATTTGTGAACACATTCAAATAAGTCCTGCTAATAAACTGATTGTACTGCTGTACTGTACTTGTAGTGTACTGTTACTGTAGAGGAAAATGTTGGTAGCTCAGTTAGGGTACATGGTCGTTGGCTTGTCGTTCGGTTGCCCAGCTCAGCGAACAAGCCAACTACCATGTACTGTTGCTTTCAGGGGGACTGCGTTTGTACATGATTTCCGTTGTATCGGCTGACGAACTTCTTTGTCACACCGCTGCACCCCAATTGTGGTACACATCACTCACGGGCGTTCCTGAACAGGACGTTGTTCGAAAAATTGATGAGGAAGAGCTGACTGGTGTTCCGTTTGCTGAGCTTTTTACTTTGACCGGAAACCCTTCGTCACCAGTCAAGTTGACATTACCAATACCCCGTTCTATCATATTGCTTAAGAATTTGGGGATACCATGAATAAGAGATTCATCCTAATCCTGTCGATTTCCTTCACTAGTACTTTTTAAGGCGCCATCTGGTTATTTTTCTTTAAGCTTTACGTGCACCGTATTCGTCCCGTTTATTTGTTTCGAACGCAGTGAACGTAGGGGTAGTTTTTAGAAATATCTGAACCAGAAATCAAAAGACAGGAATATTTCATAATCAAGGTACTGGACAATGTACGATGTAAAATAAATAGCGGCTTCTGATTCTTTAGTCGGCAGACAGATGTTGAACCGAATTTTCGCCCGACGCTTATTCCGGCTGCGTTATTATAACATGTTATTTCTTCACCCACTCATTTAAAGAGACTTTGTTACTGATACAGTTGAAACAAAATGTCGATGAGCACCAAACATGATCGTCGCGTAATTAGTTAAATTGAACATGTTGAGTGTGGCTCAAAGACAACCGTTGCAGAATACAACGATTGCTGAATAGCTCCCAAAACAAAGGGATGACAGTGTGTGTGTGTGTGACGGATGACCGCACACTTGAGGGAAGTCGGTTTAAATTCAATATGGTCCTTGTGAGTTGAAATAAAAATCTAAGGTAAGGAGTACAATACACATGTCTTCAGTTGCATTACTCCCCAACTAAACTCTGCAGAAGCCGTAACCTGTAACATACTGAAAAACACTCATTAATTCTGAAAGTATGCATTTAGGCATTGACCTACTTCATCATGCCGCTTTTTTATTTGGGCTTTCCGGACGGATAAACTCACCAGAAGGAGCATAATAGTTGAGGATAACATCCAATTCCTTCACTGAAATGAGAACAGAAAATTTTCATATCTGTCATAGCTACGTACAACCTTTCAGTACGTATTATACCATTCTGTTTGTCCCTTTTTGTGAAGTTCTTTAAACATTATAACGCCCTGCTACTCCGACTTGAGGGCGAGACTTCTCAGTGATTAGAGTGTGAATTTACTGACCAGAAGGTCCGTGGTTCGAAATCTCTCGATTTCCCCTGCCCGGGGTTGGGCAACCTGGCAGTATCCAAGCTCTCATGTTTCCTTCGAGTGGCATGGCAGCTATGCACCGAAAGGGTGTTACAGATGAACAAAGTTTCTTCACATACTCTGCACTAACCAAGCAGCGGTAAACTCAATGACGGCCTAGGTAGATTGGAGGGAGGCCATTCAGAACTTATTGGAAGCACGCGATGACTACTATTTATAGTGGGTACGCACAAGCTGAGCGTGTTGTGGGTTTTGCATCACAAGATCAACTTTTACCACAAGTGGCTTCTAATTTGGTGACCTGTCATAGCTTTTCAGGTTGGCAGTGACGAAGTCTGAGTAGCGTATCCATCAAGGGAGGGTTTGGGAACGAGATGGCTCACTGGTTAGAGCGCGAATTTAATGACAAGACTGTTCGTGATTCGGACCCAACTTTGCCTCCATTTTTCCTGTCTAGGCTTGGGCAACCTGGCAGTATCCCAGCCTTCATGTTTCATTTTGGTGGCATGGTAGTTAGGCACCCAAAGGGTGCTACAGCTGGACGATATTTTTATTATTCTTAAGATGAAATATTCCTGCACAAATAGGACCGAGGGACGTCAACTACTAATCTTTCAACAAGTGACAAAGTTGAAAAAACCCTTCATGTAACTAACTATGATAAACTTTCTGGATCGATCACCCTCGTCAAAATTTAAATAACAAATCCTTCTCGTTAACACCAAGTTTTCACAAGGCTGGAAAGGAACGAGAGCAACTGCTGCGACAAAGAATAGACGTTACTACTGCAAGTAACATTAGAAGGTACGAAATTTCAAAGTCTACGTACGTTTGAGTGGCGTTGCCAAAGAGTCATGTCTTTAAGAACCCATTCTGACAATTCAGTAGCACGGTGTTGTGGAAAATCACAAGGTTTCGGGGTTCGCGGCATTAGGGCCTAGATCAGTATCCAAAAAAATCTGTTTTCTCATCCTTATCACGTAAAGTTGAAGGGAGGTCGTGGTGGATCCTTGGCAATGGCCATCTTTTCTAATTTCCGATGCGGAAAGTAACGTCTTGACAAATTTGCCAAATTGAATAACGGTCTCAACTATAAACCCAAGTGAGTCTGCAAAAAATCTATGGGAACAACTTTCAACAAAACTTTTGAAATCCATGCAAATTTGCCAACAGTGGCATTTAAATACGGATTAATTACGACTTGGATTCATTTTCTGTTCGGACATTTAGATTGTCATCTAGGATGAGGACGGATTCCAAAATTTCTCAAAAACAGCTGGCATTGCGATTCTGTAAGACTTGACTTGAGCTCTGAGGGATCCACCAGCAGTTTTCAAATCGACAACGTTCTTAGTAAATTTTCATTGTCAACTTAATTATATTTCCGAAACCACCAGCAGCTGGGAGCCAATTCCTTTGAGGCTCAAGCTAATGTGCCCGGACTACATTGTCACATCGCCAGAGAGACGGAATGCACTGTAGAACTGTCCGATCCCTATTGCAAATCGTCATGGATGCATAGCCTATAAATCCCCAGAGGGATTAAAACCTAGAAACCTCCGCTGGTCATCCGAATATCATGCAATCCGGCTACTGGTATCTAAATACGGTGTGATAAAATTGCACGCATGCTATCTTCTGCGCCATTATCCTTCAGTCAGACGATCTACTACTGATGATCTAATTGCGTAGCAACCTAATGGAAGATCACGATCAGATCTGATAGATAATCATCTGATCTGGAGATTTCACCTGGGACCTGGGTAGTTAGATAAAGTCTGTCCATTTTGAAGACTCTAGCACCACTTCACACTTATTCAGTACCTTTTGGGAATCACTAGTGGCCAGCAAATAATTATCTGTCTAAAGTATGCGTATTCTGCTGAAGATCAAAATTATGGTAGCTCGTAAGTGTAGCGTGTATGAAAAGCCGTCAATCGACCGTGTGGTCAAAGCCAGATCAATAACTTTATCAGGCGGCGGAAGAGATATCTGCTTACTGAATGGTGGCCCAACCACACTGTCGCTTGAATAACCGTGGTTGAACCACTGAACAGTCTCTCAACTTTCAATCTCCTTAGATGTCCGTGGAATGCGCTGCAGGGACTAAACTCATGTCCAGTGCTTTATGGCTCTTGAGCAATTTATTCTGATTAAGATTTCGGAAATTCTTCTTGACGCTTGACGTGTCGAGTCAGTGTGGTGGACTAGATGCCTGATCATAAATGTTAAAGCAACCAATTCATGCGCCTTGTGCGTTTTATTCACGATCATTATGCTCCAATTTTGAACAGCATTCAGTAATTTTTATTGTGAGTAGCTTATATGATACTGTGATGCTCGCATAGTGTTTCAACACCATAGCCTCCTGTTCTAGGTTTTCATCGCGTTTTCTTCACCGACAGTATCGTCCAAGACTACAGATTTTTAAAACAATCAAATTCTGTTTCCCAAGAATCCACGTAGTGGGACTCTTTGCTGGTTTCTCTTTGAGTTTATGCTTAGGTATCCTGAAGTCCAGCTAAAACCGAATAGCACATGTCCTATCATAGAAATCATCAAAAAGGCACTTTATAGAATGAACAATTTTGTTTGTATATCGTAACACTCCTTCCATAAGACTCACATTTTTTTCGTCGGCATTGAACTTGATGAAGAAAGTGTAAAGTCACTATCCCAAACACTATACAAAGTTGGCTGACTTGCATTTGTAATCTCTGAACAATGGTAGAGAATCCTACACAGTTTTATGAATAGTACTAGCCAATGAACTGCATCAGACGGAAGGACAGTATTTTTGACGAATGTAACTCTCGTTTACCACTTTGGAATGGCCATCCAATCAATTTTCAGTTGATAAATGGTCAAGTAGCGCACTTTTGATGTGCAAAAATCAACGAAAAGAAATCAGCTGGTTCGATCGTAAACAAGTTTGCTAAATTAGTTGGTCAATCTATAAAATCAAACAGAGGCATTCAGACACGAGTGTTTATAGAGTAAGTTTGTTTGGCGGGTTTTTCTTAGAAAATCGAGAAGCAAATTAGTAGGCCTTTGTTCAAGCCAAGTGGTTCAGGATCAGCAGCTCCAAAATATTTACGACACAACCGAGGGAGCTATGACATTTACACTCTAATCTCCAGATACCCCGCCGGAGATATCCAAGCAGAAACCCACAATTTTTAGAAAGCAGTTCGTACCAAGTAGAAATAACTCCTAGTGGGTGTATCAACCATTACGTTGACAATTGAAATTCCCATCTGTAACTCCCCACACACACACACACACTCGTGTTTAACGTATGTATATGAACTGACGTTTGTTTGTCCTCACCACTTTATCCATTTGGCCTTGAGGTCATCCGGCCATTTGAAGCCGACTTTGCACGTGTGACCGTCGCACGTGGGAGCCTGTTTGCCCCTTTGGTTTGTACTTTTTAGTCCAAGTGGACCATTTGTTTTGGACGAGTATCTACTGTCGAGGTTTGTATAATTTGTGAATTTGTCTTACATTAGAAGTGCCGTATAGAAACCCAGCTCCTACTTTGTTTTGCCTTCCGGAGATTCTGGTATTACCCGTCGCTCGAAGATTCCGTTCACCCGTTACAGTGTGATTTGACACGTTGAAAGTGCCCATTCAAAGACAACGCTGTCTCAATAATCACTTGGACACCTTCAGGACTCGAGTGTCTGACGTGCTGGAACACACCGGTGCTGAAACTTTTGAGACAGGTTTGACAGGAGACTCAAATATATATATATATCGAAGAATCAAACGATACTTAAAAATCAAGTGGTGAATTTCATCCAGTTCCACTGCGGGTGATTTTCGCGGTTATAGTCAATGAAACAGACAAAATTAATGGACTCTGGATTATTGTTCGAACAGTGCGGAACTGGGAGATACCGAGTGCAGACAAAACCTGCATCTAGCGTAAATATTGGAACTTTTATACCGAAGTAAACGACCATAGAATGATGTTTTCCCGCTGAATCCGGCTGTACAACGGTGCAACTAAGCCAAACTTCCAAATTCCAAGGTACGCAAAGTAAGCAAAATGACTCAAGTTGGAACTCCCGGGCTTACCATTACGCACAATAAGCAGTTTATACCGCCTTAGGGGAGATAAAAAGGAGCCAACAGTTACGATGATCAAGCTTCATCCATGGAGAAGAACGCCAGCCTTTAACTATGAGGATACTGCCCATATAATGTCATAGGTTCTCTTAGTGAAACTATCTTATTAAAAGTTTCATTGAAGTTCTTTTCAACAAAGATTCATAACAGTGGGCTTAATCATAGCTTACAAAGGGGTAAGGAGCGATGTAATTCGGTAAGAGGCAACCACAGGATGTAGAAAACGAGCAGCATCGCTATCGTCATATAGGTGGCACTTTCGTCTGGTTATACAGATTATTGTGTTATTAAGCAAAGGACAAGCTGAGGTCAAGCGCACGACTATCAAAATGAGCTCAGTTGCTCAGTTTTAACCCGAACTACCAGTATTTCAGCACATTACGAAAGGGTGGGCGGTTGGTGTAGTGAAGTGGGATTGTGTGCTCTACTCGGTGAGTCTGAAAGCCGTCTCCCGATCCCACTTTTTCCTGTTAATGAGTGAAGGACTATATTTGAGGACAGTTATCTTCCTTTTCCAGCTTTGACACTGGCGTCCGTTCTTGCGTGCACTACCGCAAATCCGTCTCAAGACGTACAACACCAGTGCTATTTCTTAGACCTGATATCATTCCTAAGGCAGGTTTCGTCACAGAAACTTATTAGTTTGCTGACGGTCATCAACGGGATACAAATATGTTTGCCCAAGAAGCAAGTGACAGAAATGTTCGAGTGCGGAAAGTTTTTAATATATAGTTAAGTTTACTTCTAGACCTTTGAAAACACAAACGTCGAACTCCTACCAACCTTATATTGAAAAGTTTATATGGGTAGTCGTAAAGAGTTTGTGTGAAGAAAGCGAGATCGATGAAGAGCAGTTGAAAACGTATGGACACGTTTTCTGATGTTAGGCAAAATTCTGCACTCGACAAACGACAAACTGTGCATATCCCACGCGAAATACGCGGAGATTCCATGGAATAAATTCTCCCAAGTGTGTGCAGACTTCTCCTCACTTTCTTTAACAATCCATCTCTTCCTAGTTTAGGCAATTTAGGCATTCATATCGTTATCCAAATGACTTGTACGCCAATGTAATTTGAACGTGCTCGCTTTCTGGATTGTGCACAAAGAGGATTCGCATAAATAAATGTCCAATAGTGCATTACACTGGGTTCTAGAAGCAGCGAGGACAACCGTCGGAGGAAGGTCATTCCAGTCAGCTACTACCCGAAATGAAAATTTTGTCTGATGAATGCGTGCGCTCTGGGCTTGAAAATCTTCTCACTACGTCCCCGTCGAGTGTTTGCTTAGTCAACGGTGAAAATCCTGTTTGCCAAGCTTTGATCAAACAGAGCATAAGTAGGAATTGGATCCCCTCGGAGGCGACGGTACTCCAAGCATTGCGAGACGCGTTTCGTAGTCCACGGATTTGGGGCCAGCAACAATTCCCTTAGCGGCTCGCTGGACACGCTCAATGAGGGTGACGTCTCTCCTGAGTCCTGAGTAGACAACTTCATTGGTGTATTACAGGAGCAGCCTGAAGTAGGCCCATAGAGCATTTGGAAGTCCATGCGAGTAATACGGGAGAAGGTGTGTCGGATCATCCATAGAATGGTGAATGCCTTTTGGACCGATTTCTCACGGCGCAGTGAGAAGGACAAGTTTGAGGAGACCCAGACGCCCAAATCCTTTTTCGCGTCTATCCTCATGATGCTTTCTGGTCCTTTCTCACCATACATAACAAAGGTATTCGCTGAGTCTCCTCCAAACGTCATATGGACGCACCTTTCGTCACTCAGAGGAAGGTGCCAATCCAACGACCACCGCTTTGCAGCCTCTACATCCATTTGGAGGTTTGGGGTTTGAGAATGCGCAAGAGGAAAAACTACGGCATATGCCCGCGAATCGTTTCATCTGACTTGCTTAGTAGGTATCCGGAAGCTTTCGCCGTGAAAAGCATCAGGAACCCATAGAGTTCTCTGATATCCACCAAAGAATGAAGCTCGATGCTCAGGATGTAATTCTCTGCCACACACTCCTGGTAAAGCCATACTAACACAACTGCGGCGAGGTGCCAGCATTTGTGGGCAGAGTTGCTGTTTCCAAAGGCCGTGAAAAGACTATGGGACTGATAAATATCTGAAACTATCTGGCAGTAGCGAGCCTTACCCATATCATGTGTCTAAAACCCAAATTTTTCCGAATGCCTCTCAGACAGCTGATTCATTACGCCTGTCTGCAGCTATTTTTCAAACAACACCATGCTCATAAACAAGAACGCACCTAATTACCGATGACATTCCGTCACGCCGACTGCATTACTGTCATAATTTATCAACTTGATAGGCATACTACCAGTGATTGCCGTTGTTCTGAATGGCATACTACAGCACAGCGTATTGGTAAGTTGCCCGTCAAGCAACGTTAGCTGCTATCGGGGCTCTCAAGGTCTTTAAGAGTGTAAGCTGTCCGGTTCTATTTCTGAGGGATAGCCATGAGTACAGTGTCTTCTGTAATGTGGCAATGTACCGACCGCTCGAAGAATTGGCTGTGATGTTTCTTCAATAGGCATCCAAGAACCGCAGTTGTCCACGGCTGAAAAGTGGTGGCGGTATGAACCGCAATTTTCTCCTTAAAGCCAAATGCACTAATAATAATAATAATAATAATAATAATAATAATCATGCTTATTCCCAAGTTGTGGGTGGCATACCGTCTGGCATGATCATATGGTTACAGTCAGAAGGAAGCATGACTGGGGGGTTTGTGAGGTCGTGGATTGCACAAAAAGAGGACAATGTCATAAACAGTGGGTAATATCCGATGAAATAGTAATAATGGTTTTCTTTCCCAACTTGTTGGGAACAATAAGAATGTGGTCTGGCAAGTTCAAAGGCAGCCAGCTGGCATGAACTAAAGCTGAAAACCATTGCTGGTCGTGAGTGATCTTAGGCGGTTGGGTAAATGGCCGAAGTCACAACGAGCAAAAGTGGAAATGGAGATGGGATAATACAAATTGAGAGCACATGGCGAGTTTTGTCTCAAAAATGTGGTTTAATCTAAAACTAAGCAGATTAAAGGATGGTTAGGTACCGGTGAGCAGGCTAAGCTTACGTTTAAGTGACATTTCGCGGGAATTCTCGATCGCAAAAGCATAAGCTATAATTGCCGTTGTCTAATATCAACAGTCTGTTCGTACGAGTGGTATACACTTGGCTCCTATAAGAGATAGTTCAAGGGGTGAGATGGTTTATTGGTTAGAGCGTGAACTTACTGACCAGAAGGCCCGTAGTTCGAACCCGACCACTGCCTGTCGGCCTGTACTGTCTAGTATCACAGCCCTCGCGCTTCCTTCTTGTAACAGTTAGGCTCGAAAAGGGTGTTACAGCTGAACGATTTTTCTAGGGGAAAGCTTGCTCAGACACAAGGCCAGCACAGTGTTTTGAAGCACCTGGTGTCATGGAAACTCTTAGCGACGGTCGCAGTTAACGAGAAAAAGCTAGGGGCTTGGCATGGATGTGATGGTGCTGAAGTCCTACTGGCATTCCGCTCTCCATCTCTTGTTGTGATTTCTGTTGGGCGGTTGGCTTATTGAATTCCGGATGCGATGCAAAGCTACCAAGAGTGGGTGGTGGAGGCTGGCTTGATCAAAAGGCGACAGAAAAGCCTCGACGTCTGCGGACATTGGCCTGCGTGAGATGGCATCGGAGTTCACTGGCACTGGGCGGCAGGTGTGTTCAACAGGGGGCGACTAATATTCATGGCACCAACAAAATTTGCCGGGGAAGGCACACATAATCATTAGTTTATCTTCACCCTCAACAGTTTTGTTGCGATGTGGCTGACGCTGTTTGGGAACCCAAGGATGATTGGGTACGATGGAAGGGGTTGTGGTGCACCATGGCGGCTACACATAAATGAGCCTAGCACATATTTTACATTCGAAAAGCTCTTTCTTCCACTCATTTTCGCCAGCGGTCAGACTGCGGCTTTCCGAAGACTTCGATGCATTGCAGCGTGAAAGCAGAAGCCTGGTCTGCAACCAAGGAACAAAGAAGCCTTTGAGCAAATTATTTGCACAGCGTTCAACGGGATTTCATGGCCCGGTCATGCTTTCTGCTCCCTATGCAGGCCAGCTGCTGACCATAAAAACGGGGAATCTTAACCAGGTTACCACCGTTAGCCTCAGCTTAAAATGCAACTGCTTCTGAGTGCCTCCCACGGAAATTGTACCAGAAAACTTACCATTTCCAATAAGGATTCTGGCTTATTGACTGCCTGTGTGGAATAGCCAGGACGAATAGCATTGTGCCAGTTATAACCTTTTGGTCGTATCATGAACGCTGAGGTTGCGTGCGAGCTTAGGGAGTTTTGAACATTGTTCATCCTTCGGCGTGCCGAGTTACCGAAGCGGCGGTGAAACCTTTCACAGCCAGCCAAAATGGGACTCACAAAACATTTTTGAAGATGCGTTGAATTGGATAACACATGCAGGTGAACGATGGTCGGGGGAAGGTATGTAGTGGTTAACGGCACCATGGATGCTCTAATCGAAACCAACAGATTACCGGTGTAACTCAGATATAATGTTACAAGGAGAAAAGTCTAAGATAATCCAGGCTCAATTGACAATAAGAAATCCGTAGTTCCGTATTCCGTTGAACTACCACATCAAGAAGAGGGATTTTAACCTTCCTGGCTTTCCTAATCTCTGGTGAACGCAATATTACCCCAAAGGTGTGAATGCGTGAGTCCGGTGTTTGTAGCTACGTTTTTTTGTTCACATTTAGAGGTGGTAGCAGCCAATCATGCCTACTCAGCAAAGTCAGGTTGGACTCAGCAAGCGGGCGGTTGCAATTGTATTACAGCAAAACAAACATTTATGCAGTAATGTAACCGATATTGATAGGAAGAAAGACGATGATGCCTAGCATGAAAAGTGGCAGTTTACAAGTGTAGTGGGTATTCCATGAACGAACTGGGTGACATGAGAAAAAATATCTCCTGATGGCAGTATGCGCTATGAGCTTGAAAATATTTCTTCCGTATTATCTGGCTCAGCACTGAAGATCCTGCCGGAATAGCCTTGATTGAGCAGGACATGTATAAGTGGTAGGCGATGATTCTCCAGGGGAGAAGGTGAAACCTATGATTTGCATCTCATTATCAACTGATTTGTGGCCGAAAGCCACTTGCATAACAACTCATTGAACGCCCGATTAAGGTTTAGTCTTTCTTTTGCCTCCATTAGACAACTTGGCTGACTGTTCAAGAAGCAGTCTAACACAGGCTCTATAGAGTATCTGAAATTTTGGGCGAGTAAATCGGGGGAGGTGCACCAAATTAGAACAAGGATACCATCTGAAACGATTTTTCATGGTGCAGTGTAAATACGTGTCTGAAGGGGTCCGGTCGTTTTTGCACTTTACCATATCTATCCTCGTGATGTTTTCTGGTTCACTATTGCTATGCGCGGCTAGGGCATCAGCCGTGATTTTTCCGAATAATATATGGACGCACTTTTCGCCATTAGAAAAAGGTGCCAGTTGAGCCCGCACGCTTTGGCGGCCCCGACGCCTACACGGAGGACGCAAAGCGTGAAATCTTTGCCCAGGAAGTAACATCTATAAGACCATTAACCTAGACCAGAAACAGACGTGGCCCAAAAACATTTCTTGATGATGTAGACAGTTGTCGAAGAGGCGTGGGTTGTGGCGACTTTCACTCGGAACGCTCCGTCTGCTAGGGAACGCTTGAGACCCACGCGATGGTCCTTGAGAAATCGGAAACTATGGCCTCCTTTCATCTTTCGTCTTCAACTAGGGTTGAGCTGTCCATAAGTGCAAGCATATTCGTCAAGCAAAAGCGGTCCGGGAGGAATTCCCACTGCCTGCATAGTGTTGTCAGTAAGTTTCGCACACCACTGTTGGATCACTCGTGGGCCTCTTTCTGTCCTCATAGAAGTAGAAAATTGGTCTGTTTCTTTAACGGTGTTTCATGTACTTAAACAGTGTATTTTCTACGGGTGAAGTCATTCATCTTGGTCTGTTTTCGTGGGTCTTATTGATTAACATCACGTCAGCATGTTACAAATTACCAGCTCATCTTCTGCGCTTCCTGTAATCTTTTTGAAGAGTAGATACAACCCCGTTTCCAGAGGACGCCGAATGTTTTTGGATAAATTGTAGGCTGTCGAATGCGCACTGATTTCTTTGTGCCGAACACTGCTTTGCTCTAATACATTTTCTGGGCAATGGTGGCGTATGGATCCCCATTGAAGGTGACTCAAGTTTGAGTTGCGCAATACATATGTTCGTTCGTGTGAAGCGTGCACGTCAGAAGTTCTGAATCTATACTCGGGGTCCCGGGTTCCCGACCCAGTAGCAAATGAAGTCAAATTTCCGCACACGGTGGTCACTGGGTGAAGCTTTAATTGGCACTTTGTTATAAAGTTACCTCTATCATCTCTGTTATCTTCAGTCCAAGTGCCATTTTGGACAGCTGCCGTCAGAACCAATACAAAATATCCACAAAAGTGGAGACCCCATCGAGGAGGCCTGGGGAATATTTAAATCGCCTAAGAGTAAGATGTGCGTGAGGTGGTACATGGATGACGGGTGCTCACTGGTTAGTATGAGGAACGAGTCATCTTTAGTTCTAATTTGGGGAAACGGTAGACCACACCAAGAAGAATGCACTTGGTCCCGCGCAACCGGATTTGAACTTACGGTGCGTCAAAAAAGTAAAAAATGGTGCTGGAGAGAGCCTTCGGATAGGCAGGGCCGTACACGAGCAAAGAACCGAATTTTTATGTTCTGAACCCCCAGTAAAAATGAAGTGGTCGTCTATCGGGACCTCAGCGTCAGCGGCAATGTTTCTGTGAAGGCGATATGTACAATTGTTTGAGTCAAGCTGACCGTTGAAAGTCCCGAACTTTGTTAGAAAGACCGAGCCATGTTTGGACAATCACTTTGGTACAATCTCCTTTGTGTTCGAAGTCAGGAAGCAGAGAGTCATACCGCCAGAAATTTAATAATTGTACTCTAGGTTTGATTTTAAAACTCTGGCGTTACCTCTTAGGGGTTATTTTCTGCTTCCCGACTTGGAGCTTCACAAGCCTGCTGTTTGTTTACAGAGGGGGTCTCTCTATGGGAGCCCCACTTGCGCGGTGCCCTCATAATAATAATAGCAATAATACTAATGCTTATTCTTGGCTTTTGGGTGGCATACCATTAGGCATTTTAATAATGGTACAGTCAGAATACAAGCTTGACTGACAGATATTGTGGGAACATGGGGTTAGTAAAAGGGACCGCGTCATAAGTATTGGCGTTATCCGTTGTAGGCGTGGTCGTCACTATACTGCCACGGGCAGGGAAGCACAGTTACTGTGTTTTTCGACAGAATATCGAGCAAGTTCGGATCGATAAGATTTGAAGGTGGCGAGCAAGAATCAAAAAGAGGGAGGGCAAAGCAAAAGGTTTCATGCCTAACACATGACGAGAAAGGTGTAACGGTTAGAACATGAGGAACCAGAACATCAGCTCTAGTGAGGCAGCAGAGCTGGCGTCATCTAGTCAATCAAACTGAACTAAAACCTAAAACCACCGCTAAGGCCTCGTAGCCTTGAACATTTGGGCTCATGGCCAGGGTCACAGAAAGCGTAGGTGGGGAGGATGAAGTGGGGCGATTAGCGAAGCAGATAACTGGTAACAGGAATCTCAGAAACATGGTGTACAACGGAACTGTAGAGCCTCCACGGTGTCGCTGTTGTGGAGCCGGGTATAAGAGTTCCTTAGAAGAGTGAGATGATGCCAACGCACGAGCTGTATCACAAACTATATAGAAAGTTTTGAATGTTGCGGGAAGCACAGACATATAGAAACGGTTAAATTTGAAACGAAAGTTTCAGCAAATTGGAATGAATATGCCGTGGAGGCAGCTGGGGCCAGGTAGGAAGCTTGTTTATATTTGCAGTTAATGGAACGGGTGGGCAAGAGGGCGCGGTCGAGAGAAGGAAGGGAATAGCTTCGGGTGTACTACCAAACTGGGTATGTCAGTGCCGTGCCATCATTGGCCTGACGTACATCAAAGCGGACGTCACATTTAGGGTCATTGGACTGGGATGTGCAGTTCTTTGAGCGGTGGGATACTTCTCAGGCTGGCCAAGGAAACAAGATGGAACGAGGCCGACATAAGATGAAAGGGTAACCTGTGAATGTAGATCATAGGCCATGTGAAGTGGATAACAGCCGCTGGCTATTCGCACAATGAGGTTGATCTCTCGAAATCTACGGCATTTTCAGACTTGCCACGTCACAGCGTAGGATGTCTATGTATAATGTATATGCTCCTGTGTCATTGAAAATCATTCACTTTGGCGATTTGTTTAAGTGAGCGAATTCTCAAAGTTAATAAACACCACCAACTGTGAATACGTTACCTGATGGTAAAAAATCGCGAATTGTGGAAAACGTTGACTCATATACAATAAACGTAACGTTCAGGCATTTTTCCGCCGGAAAAAATTTTCTCAACATTCTAGAATCTAAATGGCCTTTATAGATACAACATATGCGTGGGCGCATTCGTGCAAACAAATCTTGGTCGATGATTCTTTATCGCCAGTAGAAATTCCGTAGTGCAAGTTAATTATTTGCTAAATGTCGTGCACGTTTGCTGGCAAAAACCAGATGCACGTTTGAAAAACCAGAGTTTTCCATTATAGGTTGCGAATTATGCTAGGAAGACCTCGAGGTTTATCGATTAGGAACATGGAACATAACATACGCATAGCGGGCAGGTGAACGAACCTGACCGACACACACGACTAGCATGCGGCTAGAGGTACACAATGCCTAACTAACTAGCCACATAGAACCTACGTCGATCACACCTGACAGCTGAACGAACCTAACCGACACACAAGACTAACATGCGGCTAGGGGTACACGGTGCCTAACTAACTAGCGCACCAATTCCATCTGTAACGGAGAAAAGGCTCAAAATGTACGTCATGGAATGTTGGGATATATTGGTCGTTTTTAAGTGTACATATGTCCTTCTGGGAGGCGCATTTTCTCCTTCGTGAGGAGTCTGCATTTGGCCGCTGAAGTCCTGAAATGCGAGGAAGCTAAGAACCAAAGGTAATTTATTTTCATGTGGACTCACCTTTGGGATAAGCCTGAAGGGCACCACCACACAGTGGACAAGGTTCACCGTCACAACAGTCGGCGTGATGTGACACGCGTTCCGTTGCACACCAGCGGTCACTAGTAGTAGTCGGCCGGTCACAGAGCACACAANTCATACCGCCAGAAATTTAATAATTGTACTCTAGGTTTGATTTTAAAACTCTGGCGTTACCTCTTAGGGGTTATTTTCTGCTTCCCGACTTGGAGCTTCACAAGCCTGCTGTTTGTTTACAGAGGGGGTCTCTCTATGGGAGCCCCACTTGCGCGGTGCCCTCATAATAATAATAGCAATAATACTAATGCTTATTCTTGGCTTTTGGGTGGCATACCATTAGGCATTTTAATAATGGTACAGTCAGAATACAAGCTTGACTGACAGATATTGTGGGAACATGGGGTTAGTAAAAGGGACCGCGTCATAAGTATTGGCGTTATCCGTTGTAGGCGTGGTCGTCACTATACTGCCACGGGCAGGGAAGCACAGTTACTGTGTTTTTCGACAGAATATCGAGCAAGTTCGGATCGATAAGATTTGAAGGTGGCGAGCAAGAATCAAAAAGAGGGAGGGCAAAGCAAAAGGTTTCATGCCTAACACATGACGAGAAAGGTGTAACGGTTAGAACATGAGGAACCAGAACATCAGCTCTAGTGAGGCAGCAGAGCTGGCGTCATCTAGTCAATCAAACTGAACTAAAACCTAAAACCACCGCTAAGGCCTCGTAGCCTTGAACATTTGGGCTCATGGCCAGGGTCACAGAAAGCGTAGGTGGGGAGGATGAAGTGGGGCGATTAGCGAAGCAGATAACTGGTAACAGGAATCTCAGAAACATGGTGTACAACGGAACTGTAGAGCCTCCACGGTGTCGCTGTTGTGGAGCCGGGTATAAGAGTTCCTTAGAAGAGTGAGATGATGCCAACGCACGAGCTGTATCACAAACTATATAGAAAGTTTTGAATGTTGCGGGAAGCACAGACATATAGAAACGGTTAAATTTGAAACGAAAGTTTCAGCAAATTGGAATGAATATGCCGTGGAGGCAGCTGGGGCCAGGTAGGAAGCTTGTTTATATTTGCAGTTAATGGAACGGGTGGGCAAGAGGGCGCGGTCGAGAGAAGGAAGGGAATAGCTTCGGGTGTACTACCAAACTGGGTATGTCAGTGCCGTGCCATCATTGGCCTGACGTACATCAAAGCGGACGTCACATTTAGGGTCATTGGACTGGGATGTGCAGTTCTTTGAGCGGTGGGATACTTCTCAGGCTGGCCAAGGAAACAAGATGGAACGAGGCCGACATAAGATGAAAGGGTAACCTGTGAATGTAGATCATAGGCCATGTGAAGTGGATAACAGCCGCTGGCTATTCGCACAATGAGGTTGATCTCTCGAAATCTACGGCATTTTCAGACTTGCCACGTCACAGCGTAGGATGTCTATGTATAATGTATATGCTCCTGTGTCATTGAAAATCATTCACTTTGGCGATTTGTTTAAGTGAGCGAATTCTCAAAGTTAATAAACACCACCAACTGTGAATACGTTACCTGATGGTAAAAAATCGCGAATTGTGGAAAACGTTGACTCATATACAATAAACGTAACGTTCAGGCATTTTTCCGCCGGAAAAAATTTTGTCAACATTCTAGATTCTAAATGGCCTTTATAGATACAACATATGCGTGGGCGCATTCGTGCAAACAAATCTTGGTCGATGATTCTTTATCGCCAGTAGAAATTCCGTAGTGCAAGTTAATTATTTGCTAAATGTCGTGCACGTTTGCTGGCAAAAACCAGAGTTTTCCATTATAGGTTGCGAATTATGCTAGGAAGACCTCGAGGTTTATCGATTAGGAACATGGAACATACGTCAATCATAGCGGGCAGGTGAACGAACCTGACCGACACACACGACTAGCATGCGGCTAGAGGTACACAATGCCTAACTAACTAGCCACATAGAACCTACGTCGATCACACCTGACAGCTGAACGAACCTAACCGACACACACGACTAACATGCGGCTAGGGGTACACGGTGCCTAACTAACTAGCGCACCAATTCCATCTGTAACGGAGAAAAGGCTCAAAATGTACGTCATGGAATGTTGGGATATATTGGTCGTTTTTAAGTGTACATATGTCCTTCTGGGAGGCGCATTTTCTCCTTCGTGAGGAGTCTGCATTTGGCCGCTGAAGTCCTGAAATGCGAGGAAGCTAAGAACCAAAGGTAATTTATTTTCATGTGGACTCACCTTTGGGATAAGCCTGAAGGGCACCACCACACAGTGGACAAGGTTCACCGTCACAACAGTCGGCGTGATGTGACACGCGTTCCGTTGCACACCAGCGGTCACTAGTAGTAGTCGGCCGGTCACAGAGCACACAAAACCCCAAGTGAGCGTTTCCAGACCGCCATCTGAGTTCGGGTGCAGTATCCTCGACCACCAACGGCAGGTCGTCGGTTGCAGACTTTGAGGCTTGACGCAGCAGGATTTGTCCCTGAACAATCAACCGCTTAAAGATGGCAGTGGCCCTCTCGAGTTCCAGCCTCTGAGGCTTATCCATCACCCGATTCAGTTGTTTACGATGGCCATCGAAAGCTGTCGGGGGTGGTTTGGGAACAACTGTAAGGGGTACACCTTTTCCCGGTAGGTTGTAATCCGACAGCCATCGTTGGTGGATTGGAAAGCAAGCCACGAAGTCAATGATGAATGACTCTCACAGTTCGGAACGGACTGATCTCGAAATACAGAGAACAGGTGTACGCAAGGGAGCCACGTCGCCTCGTAGTAGGGGCATGTGCGTTCTCCAGCACAGGTGTCGACAGTCTGGGAGCATCTGGGTGTTTGCACCACAAACTACAAGTTAGTTTACGTAGGTTGACCTCACCCTGTTTGTTCCAACACTTTCATGCGGCAGCCGAGGCGGTCGTAGTTTCAAGTGCCTCAAAAAGACAGAGCATATATATGTTGTCATTCGACAGACCACGTCAAGAAAATAGGCGTCACCCTCCAGGGTTTGCCGTCTGTCGAGCTGGTACGACATATGCATCTCGAACTCCCGCATGAGCCACTCGGCGTGTCGGGACACCTTTTGAATTGCATGCTCCAACATGTCAGAGTGGTGCATTCGATCTTTAAGGCGGCCGTTCGCACTCTCCACTCGAATGTTGGTCACAGTGCCGAAATGAACCATTCCGGACTGTGCGTGTATGGCCAATTTTCGGGTGATGTACAACCAGTGAGCTGTAAGATGAGAAAGAAATCGAGGATCGGTTCGGTGCAGAGGCTGCAGGTCTTGCCGGAATCCGTGTGCTTTCTTTCCTCACCAGCTTATCATAACTCTTATCCCTGAGCCTACGCGCACTTACGCCCGGAAATTATATAATAACATTTACTGAATTTTACTTGTTTAATTTTCCACCGGTGCGAAAGTATTTGGTGACCATTTAAGTTTTATTTTCGCTTTCGCTCGACAATGGCCCTGAAATGGAAAATGCATAACTCAATCGCTTTCGTGAGAGCATTCGGCGTCAAATTAATGAAGGCTAATTTACCGAATACTGTGATTGCCGACAGTGAAGAAGCGGGATCCCAACGATAAGCGATGTTGGCACTCAGTGACACGTTATTAATAGCAGTCAAATGTGGAGCTGCGTGGAAGTGTATACGAGACAACGGTTAGAGCTGAGACCCGAACCCTTGGATGCAAATCCCTGAGAAATTTAAAACGCTTGCCCAAAGGGGTTGCTGCAACAGCCATTAAGTCACTACGAAGGAGCCCGAAATCTGATCCGCCCCTTGGTTGCACTATATGATACCAAGGAATATTTTGCGATGTATTCAATATTTTATCAGACGTCCGAAACAGCCGTCACTTGTGTGGACATGACGTGCCACCCATAAGTTTGCCAAGACCATCTCAACAGTTTTAGGACAGTCGGTTCCTGAATAAACTGGTTTTATTACTACACTCGTTACCACCCAGAGGATGCGCCTGCAAAGCTTTTCCGCACAATGCACAAGACCAGTGATCGCAGCAATAGCCTGACAGGGTCCATCGGCAGGCCACACAGACCACTAGGGACGTCATGCGTTGGTGAAAATTGCCACCTTGTTTGGTTGCGGTTGTCGGACAGCCTCTGGAATCTACCGTCAGGGACAGTGGCCAAATAGCGGTTAAACAGCAGCTTTGTTTGCAAAATGGGATGGCTCACGTATCTTGTGGCTTTGCCTGTCTCCAACAACTTCCTTTTTCGACCACGTTTCAATATGCCAAGGTAGTCCTGAGTGTCAGTTGTAGTCTTGGAGCCGGAGACGGAGGTAGGTTGCATTCGGTTTGCCGCCGTTTACGAAAGCGAGAGAAAGACTCTTGTAGATAACCCATGTGTGAAGACTTAAGTTGCCGTAGGGGAACGCACGTTGGTGGACTGATAGAAAATGTGTGCATGTACCAGCCGACCAGTTGCTGATTGAAAAGATTTAGAGGTTTCATCATTAAGAATGGGTTGATGGCCATGCATCGGTTTCGTATGCTTGTTACAACAAGCGCGAGAGCACAGTTAGTGGTATGTCATAATGCGACAAATCACATTAGCAATGGTTGCCAAACCTCCCCAGATTTCTCACCTGTCAAAACGGTAAATGGTGTCCAACCTGTACTCGTGCATGGGCCATCCGCTGCCCCAGAAGACCCTTAGGACGGCCCCTCCCAGTCCATGGAAGTGGTGAGCAGCCCCTCCCGAACAGCACTCTCTGTTCTCAGTATAGCTGTTGCTCATTCTTCTTGATCCCACCTGGCAATAGCCGCAGAGTTCTCGTTCATGTACACGGATTCACAGATTCACGGATTGATACACAGTCCATGGGGTGAGCAGCCCCTCCCGAACAGCACTCTCTGTTCTCAGTATAGCTGTTGCTCATTCTTCTTGATCCCACCTGGCAATAGATAGCCAGTTCTCGTTCATGTACACGGATTCACAGATTCACGGATTGATACACAGGATCGAGGCTTTTGCCCAATTTTCCCGGGTCGGTTTTGTTCTTGTCGGTCAGTGGCTGTCGTTCACTTGAAAGGCACAAGTGAAAAAGGGTGTAGCAATGCTCTTTATGTTCTCAGCGCGGGGCATTATGTTTGTCAGCGCGAGGATTCGCATAAATAAATGTCTAATAGTGCTTTAAATTGGGTTCTAGAAGGAGCGTGTACAACCGTCGGAGGAAGGTCATTGCACGCAGCTACTACCCAAAATGAAACAAAAATTTGTCTAATGAATGTGTGTGCCCTGAGCTTGAAAATTTTTTTACTATGTCCCCGCCGGGTGTTTGCTGGGTCAACGGTAAAAAA
>NW_008751675.1:3118712-3131596 GCF_000715545.1 Opisthorchis viverrini
GTCGTATTTCGGACTAGATGTATAATAGGAAGTGCGCGCAAAATATAAAAGGCTATCACTCAAATGTTTTGTTAGAGTAATAAAATTCAACAATTACTCGTGTGTACTCTGTGAGTAGATTGAACAACGAAAAATTTTTTCACGAATTTGCACGGGGGAAAAACCAAACCGATTTCGAACGTACCGCGCTGCCAGTAACAGCATTGATGATATTTTCAGACACAATGAAGGAGTGAGAAGTTAGATTCCTAATACGCTTTGACACTAGGCCAGGCGTTTCTTGCCTGTTTCATCAGTAGTTTAAGCAGTCACACCGGCGATCGAATGGCTATTTAGTCCACAATTTTCGACCAATCAGAGGTTGACCTAATGCAGAGCCGGCCGTCAGCTCATCTTTTGACCAATCACATGCAGGCTATGGATATTGGCCGTTCTGTGCCTCAATCGTCTGGCTGTTCTCTTTTTTATAAACCAGATCCGTAGCTGTTGCGTCAAAGTATTCAATATAGCACAGTGCACCATAGAGGTAGACAGGTCATGCCATGAATGTCATCTTTGTATTGGATATACTGGAGCGAGTAAGAGGTGGTTTGAACGCTCAATAAAGGGCGCCTAATAGAGAGATCATTGAATCATTGAATGAATCATATATTTGGAACAAAAGAAAAATTCTGTGTACACTCCATGGAGAAAAAAGTGCGAATGTCATTCCATGTACGCCCTTGGTCCGCTAGAGGAATGGCTGACTTTCGGGAGCAGAGCGGAGGAGATATCCTCACAGAAGCGTAGATCAGATAAATGTTCTCTATAGAGGAAAATGTTGGTAGCTCAGGTATCGTAGTTGGTGGTCGTTGGCTTGTTCGCTGAGCTGGGCAATTTGATTGCAATCAAATAAATGTTCATCCAAATTACGTTTGAAAATTTGAACTGTTTCTGACTGAACGACATTTGCCGGTAAACGATTCCAAAATGACACAAAGCGGCGACCCATGAGGCACATTGTCCATGCGTGTGACAGTAAGTTTAAATTGATGTCCTCGGGTGATGTTCGTTGTTGGAATGTCAAACAAGAACATCAACTGCGGAAAATTGTTTAGGCACAAAACACGGAAAACATAGATGAGATCAATCCGGAGACGTCTGTATTCAAGTGTGAGCAATTTCAGTTTGCTGCATCTCTCAGAATAAGAAAGACTCCGCAGACTGGGAACCATCTTTGTAACGAGGTTTTGGACACGTTCAAGCTTTCGGGCTTCGGCTTCGTAAGTGGGGAGAAAGCTGGTGCACCGTATTCCAATATAGGCCGGATCATGGTGGGATACAGTTTTAAAACTAACTCTTCCGTCCACATCGAAAAACTTCGCTTCAATGCGCACAAAATGCGAAGGGACTTCTTATACACAGCGCTCGTGTGGACCTTCGACTTTAAATCATAATGGATTTGAACGCCCAAGTCTCGGATTGATGAGACCGATTTCAATTTTTGGCCATCTAGATGATATACACGATCTGAAGTTGGCTTTCCCAGGCATATGTATTCTGATTTGGCCGGGTTGATCGGAAGCCTCCTTTCAGAGGACCAGGCCACCAGACGTTCTAAGTCATGCTGAAGAGCCACTCGGTCTTCGTCACACTCAATAGGTTTCCATATCTTAAGATCATCAGCGAATAACAGACTTGCCGACTGTAGGACCACTGGTAGATCATTCACATGTAGTAGAAACAGAACTGGACCCAAAACCGTTCCCTGAGGTACGCCACTAGGTGACGTATACCAGTCTGTACAGTGGTCGTTTACTCTCACCTTCCAGCGTCGGTCATGCAGGAACGATTTGAGCCAACGAAGTAAATCCCCTCCTATGCCGTAGCCCTGCAGTTTTTTTTTCAGTTCAGTGTGGTCTACCCTATCGAACGCCTTACTAAAGTCCACGAATATAACATCAACAGCATGCCCAGCGTCAACAGCGGCTAACCAGTGATGACGAGCAGTGAGCATGTTGGTCACACAAGAACGGCCGCGAAGAAAACCGTGTTGTGCCGGCGTAAGAATTTGAAATTCATCCAGCATATGCAACAGAGCCTGCTTCACGATCTTTTCCAGAACCTTAGCGAGTATGGGAGTAAGGCAGATTGGACGGTAATTTGTGACTCGAGAAAGATCTCCGCCTTTGGGGAACGGCCGAACAACTGAATCTTTCCATTCCTGAGGCAGCACGCCTTCTGCAAGGGATTTATTGTATAGAGTCGTGACTGCAGGTGCAATGACTGGTGCTAATGTCTTCAAAATTACGGGATGGAGATCATCAGGACCAGCGGACTTTGCCGTATTGAGCGACAGAAGCAGAGAACACACCTTTTCGGTGCAACACACCAACGAATCCAATCTAACCGCGCAGGAACCAGTAAGACTGTCTCTTGAGGGGTTTGTGGCATATACAGAAGAAAAGTGGCAGGCAAACTCAGTGGCCCTCGCGGAGTCTGAGGTGATGATATTGCCATCTTGATCTTGTATGTACGGTAGCTCATCAGAGGATTTGAGATTTCTGTTGACATAAGCAAAAATCCTTTTGGGCGTTGTTTTGACCGATTCGGCGAGAGAGTTTTCATAAGCTTGGCGTTTTCTCAATTTCATAAAATTGCATGAGTTACGCTGTGTCTTATAAGTTGCATAATCCACGGGATCACGAGACTGCCTATAACGTTTCCACAGTTTTCGGCGGCGTTTGGTCAACGTTACAAGCTCTCGATCGAACCAGGGTGGGCGACATCGATTTAATTTGCAATGTCGAACAGGCGTATATAGGTCGCATAGCCATGATACTCTGTCTTTAAGAGAAAGCCAACATGTATCAACGGATCCTTCTGTTGATAGTGTCCAATCCATCGAATTAGCCGCAATTAATAACGCATCAGAGTCTGTTTTCCAAACATTTCTCTGGGGTAATCGCGGTGGAGTGCGATGATGTGGAAGCCTAAGATATGCAAACAATGTCATATGATCACTAGTGCCCAGTGGTTCAGAAACAAATAAATAATCCAATCTTTGCTCTGCTTGAGTAAATAGTAAATCTAGGCAGGAAGGAATCTGATAAGGCAGAGACCGCGTCGGTTGATGCACATCCTGTATCAATCCCATTTCTAGCACCGTATTGAGAAATGTGGTTTCCTCGTATTGTGGTATTTCAGGAGTATCGAGATTATACCGCGTCCGACGGCTACGAACTCTAGTTGTCACGAGGGGCAGGCCATGAGAAGGGTTTATGTGCGCGTGTCATTACCAGTACGTACCCCCACTCGACTTTTTTAAGATTGTTGGGTTCGAACCTAATCGTCCGCATGTTTAAGTCTGGGCACCATGGCAGTATACCGGCCTACTCACAACGATAACTTAATATTCTGTTTTGCCACGCCGTCGTGTGGCAGGAGGGTCACTTTGCTTGATGCATACAGCAGGCGGGCAAGCGGAAACAGCCCGCTGATGATTCCTACCTTCTTCTTCATCCATCCGTTTTCTTTCTCACCCCCACTACAGTATTAATATTCTTCGTATAGGCTCACCCATTAAAACTGACAACCTTGTCCGTTTCACTTTGGTTTTGATCGCAATATCTGAGGGTGCACCTTCGCCGACAGCCTCAGACATCTCGAAATCAATATTTAGGCTCCGACATCCGGTCTATGCGGGCAATTGCCCGCACTCTGCAACAAGTGCGGCAGTAGGCTGGCCTTGTGCGTACAGTGAACTCGCTTGAGGTTGGCATGTGCCGCGTAACGGAAACTAAATTTCAGTATCAAAGCACGGCCGCCACGCTCCACTCGCTTCTGACTATCCAGAGGCCACTGCTTCGTGAGGTGTTCACTGCTAATGCTTCTTAATAAGAATGAAAGGGCTATACAGTGCTCCTAGGCTTTTCAGTACAGGTTAGTTTCAATTTCAGAAGTAACCAAAATCGTTTGCTACGTATTCTTCGATATTGTGCCATCCACGGTTCCGAATTGGCTACGTCAACATTAGTTATCAATGACCTGGATCAATAACCAGCTGCTGCTGCTTTTGGGGGACAAAGGTCATGCCAACAACTGGCGGCTGTAATGGCGCACGCAGATCCCTCAACCACAGGATAATCCGGAATGATAGAGAACGCTGGTGGATTTCGAAGGCCCAGGAGATGGCGAAGGCTTTCGCTTCAGGCAAAAGCCGCGCTCTGTTTCAACTGATTCGGTCAACCGGTCAAATGATGTCAGGTTTCAGTAAGACAATATGCGAAAAAGACGGAACAGCAATTCACTCCCCCAATCGCCGCATTGAGCGGTGAGATAGGCACTTCAAAGGGCAATTCAACACAATCACTGAAAGGACCAAGCTTCCCTAAACGGAACATCGACACCAACCCACCTTCAGCAACCGAAATCCAGCGTGAGATTTCAATCCCGAAGCGCGACAAGGCATCTGGTCCGGTTGGTCTGCACCCCGCGCCCTTCAAAGGAGGTGGTGAGGTATCACCACTATACTGCAGAAGATTTGGAACGATGACAATACCAGTCGAATGGAGCTGCTCAACCGTCTACCCAGTTTTCGAAAAGGGAGCAAGAAAGTCATGCGAAAACCATCGTGATATCAGCCTGGTATCTGTTGAATATAGTTCGCTCTGTGGCCTTATTTTGAGCAGGCTGATTGATTACCGCGAGAGATTCGTGAGAATCAAGCTGGGTTTCGCCCTAGCCGAGGATGTATCGAACATACCATTACCTTGAGATCAATTCATGAACAGCGCCACACCCCTAGTCGCCCCATGTTAGTCGTTTTTCCGGATTTGAAAGCTGCTTTTGATCCTGCCGATCGTTAGCAACTTTGGCAGTGTCGGGCCATCAAAGGTGCTATGGTGCGATCCATACTGCTTTATAGGTCATAGACGCGCGTAATGCTGACTGAAAGCGAGGCGCCAACTGAGCCCACACGATTGCATGATGAGAGCCAAGTTGCATACCCAAGAAAGGACGAGAATGCTTAACTAAAACTCTCCATCGATAGCTGGTAGATACATGGTCCAATTGAGTTCCTCGCTTTCTCGTAGTAGGTGGCGTCGAAGTAACTCGCTATGAGCGTTTGAGGTTTATATTGGCAAGGAACTGAGGATGATCCGCACACAACCGAAGAATTCACTCTCCGTCAGCCGTACGCTCAGCGTCGACTCCAAATCTACCACCTAACTATGCTTCTTGTGGGGTCTTGTATGCGTGTTTCGGAGACTCAACGTACATCGATAGAGAGGACAACCAAGGTTTCAGAAAAGAATGCCTGTTACCAAATTTAACGTTGAGTACGGACATTAAATGCTGCAACGTGGATCATATTTTCTGAGGTTCTTAATTCATTATTTTTGTTTATTTTTCTGGGTGAAGATTTAGACCGGTTTTGTTTGAGGTAGCACACCCTGGCCCTTTGACTCAAAAGTCCGAACCACGAGACAGTGGTTGTTAGGATTTTTAGGGACCTTTTCCGTAGCCAATGACCCAATAGTCTGACCCAGTTCGTTCTGGGGGGCTGGCCTGGCCCGAGGGCGCAGGGAGTAAGACATTACTGTCCCACTCCTGATGTAGCTGCTCACAGCAGGTGCCTTTTGAGCAGCACTGGGCTGTTTGGTTAAAAAGTATTACGACCATATTGAATAATCTGCCGGCGGTCACGGTCAGCTGTTGGGCGATCTGAGTGTGCGGTTTTTAGGGCCGACCTTTTCTATCCCCTCCTTCCTCAGGGAAAGGCAGCATCGCTGCTTTCATAAATTGGAACATGCTGGTCGCCTGTGGGAAACGCCTTACCGCCTTCACACTCCTATCGCATAGAACAGTACGACTTCACCTCCTGACCGCTTTGTAATATAATTACTCGCATTACGGGGACTCGCTGTTCTTCGCCGAGCTTCCTGACATGGTTTACCCTTTAGGGACTGGGTTTCAGCTAATATATCCCGCAGGATCGTTGCAGCGCAGAAGCCCGACCACCAGGAAAAGGTGACAGCTTTGGGTCGGTAAGTGCGAAGCGCATACCAATTGGTGTGGCAGAATTATTTAGTTTATTTAAAATGGCTTGAACTTTTGAAGGACCTAAACCAAAAATAAGACCGTCCGCATAAAGTGTCTGTGAGCGAACGACCCGGGGGTGCTTTTCCCCCGGGGTTTCAAGCGGGATTCCGATTAAAAAAAGTTGAACAGGAATAGTGAGACCGGGGGTACTTTCCCCCGGGGTTTCAAGCGGGATTCCGATTAAAAAAAGTTGAACAGGAATAGTGAGAGGAAGAAGCTTTGTCTCACACCAATGAATATGGCGAACTCGGACAACAGCTTGCCCCTTACCCGTACGTGCATGCAGTATTCTCACGGAGGATATAAATTAAGAAGGAACATATTTGATCAGCAGGCGTATCCAAGTTTCCGGATGGCCGATGGTCATAAAACAGCCCTTAGACGAAGGAAAAAAACCACCGTGGGACATTCGGAATAGTTGCGTTGTTCTAGAGACTCAAGTTGACGAGAAGCAAACTTCCACCCAAGTTCACTACCCCCAATGGTGTAGGAAGAACAGTTCTCACCATTCGTCCCCAACTTTCTCACTGACTGGCTTTTGAGCCTTCTTTTACCTGGATCGAAATGCGCCCGGGGCGTTTGCTCACAGAAATCCTTTCAGGTCCTTTGGAGATCCACTGTCTGAAATCCTCTTCAGAATTTTGTCCTTTACACTTGCGGAGTGTAAACTGCTGCTATAAAACTGGGTGGGGTCAAACCCAAACCTCTTTCTTATAGGCTGTTAAGTTGTCGCGGTAGATAAATTTGTTTACTTAGGGAGCTGTATGAATTCCGTTGTACTTAATTCAAGCTGGAACGCTTCTGGAATTGGGAAGGTCAGGACAACTTTTGCCACCTGTCGCATCGAAGTGACATCATTCTTCCCGTCAAGGGTAGAGTATGCATTGCTTTATGGATCAGAACCATATCCGAATGTGAAGTACAGTCGGCCACAGGCAAGCTGCGGGCTGGGGACTGCAACCTGGGTTCCTGCTCTGTTGTGCATCTGAACGGGTACGATCAACGACTATACACAACTTGGGGACGGGCACACGATTCCCCAGCTATGATGCGAACCGAAGCATTCTTAGCACAGAAAAAGAAGCTTTTACTGCCTCAATCAAAGGCAGCACAGCGAACTACAGCGGGAGCACCGTCGAGCACATCGTCCAGGTATGCGGCTACACTTGGAATACCAGAAAGGCTAGCGTCCATCAACTGCTGGAACACAGCAAGGGCTGTCCTAACCCGAAATGGTAGGCGATCGTATTCGTACAGACACCTTGGTAGTTCGGCGCAATTTCGGTCTGCAAATATGCGTTAGCCAGGTCAAGTTTGGCGAAACAACTGTCACCGTTCATAATGGTGAATAAGTCATCGGGCACTGGCAGTGTGTAATTGTGCTGTTAGAGAGATGCGTTGAGGCCGGTTGGGAAGTCAGCACAAATTGGGATTGACCCATTTGGCTTCTTAACCATGACAAGTGGGCAGCCCTTGCGGAGTACGTCACTGAAGAGAGGACACCTTGTTGCTCGAGGCGCTGGTGTTGTGCGTCGACCTGTGGTAAGGAGGCATATGGAACTAGTCTCTTGGGGTAAAAAATGGAGTATCTCCCGGTCGAAGTCGAAGTGTTACTTGCGTGGTGGAACAGTGACCGAGGCCAGGCTCGAAAGCCGAATGATATCGCCGGACTGACCTGAAGCAGCGACGAAAGAACCAACCTCATTGCAGATGGAACCGATTGGGATATCTGCCAAACTAAAATGGTCGAACCAGTCAAGACCGAAAAAATTCAGTTTGGCAGATGTCACGTAGCACGACGTAGTGAACGTCGTTCCCTTGAATGAGACGCAGCACTGCAAGTCTCCGGAAAGCAGCAACTTATCACCATGGGCACTGATGGCATTTCTGGAGGTCGCCCAAGCGTGTGCCAAGGCTTCTTCGATGTAACAGTTATGTCCGAAGTAGTGTCCAACTGCAATCGAACCGGACGTCCATTAACCAGGACATTGAAGAATTTCCGGTGAGATGGAGCACTAACTTGAAACCTTGCCAGCAGATCCAAGGCGGAGCTCACCGGCTTGGATCTCGAGAGGCGTGGTTGCTGCTTGGAAGCGCCGTGGAATGTACTGAATGAGCGCGACGTTATCCGTCTTTGTGGCCCACGGTCTTGCATCGTCGACACCGGTGCTGTTTGTACGGCCACAGTATGACAAGGTTTCAAGCTCCACAGTCCCAGCACGGTGATGAGGACTTCTTTTTAGCGTTCTGTTGACTGGATTGGGTAGTTCCGGAGCGCGGCGGATCAGAGGAGGACGGGCCAGAGATGGGAGCACCACAGAGTTTGGAGGCCTGGTGAACCGCATGAACTTCGGAATCGCCTTGACCACCACGTTGGACCAAGTTATGTCATGCTGGAGGTTGGTCGACCGTTGGTACTCGTCGTCATTTGTGCTTAGTGTCAGCGAACGGTATTGCTCAAGACGGTTGAGCAAACGCGTCCATATGTCTGCGATTTTCGGGGGAATGGTGGTTGCATATGAAAATGGGAAATTTGAATTGGTCAGTTGTGAGCGAGTTAAATTCAAAGCATCCAGCGTCCACACTAACCATGCCAACGCGCGTCAAAAAGCCGTCTGACTCGTTCATATCCAACTTTAGGCAGCAGCTCCGCTTATTAAACAGCGAAGATCGCTCCCCAAAAGTATGTCATCAAAAGACCTGTCGCGTGGGTTCTCCGGTAGAATCCGGTTGTAGTACTTGTCCAGCTCTGACGGGCCAAGTTTTAGTGGGTTGGTACCATGTACAATGACAACAGTGGAAGACTGTTCCACTTTTATGCATTCAACTGTAACACCCTTTCGGTGCCTAACTGCCATGTTACCAGAAGGAAGCACGAGGGCAAAGACACTTCCAGGTTGCCCAAGCGTAGACAGGGGAAGTCGAGAGGCAGAGGTACGGCAGTGAAGCATCGGTGTTGAACACTGATGTCATGCTGTCGATGATGATGATGAGGTCTGATTCGAACCACAGACTTTCCGGTCAGTAAATCTGCGCTCTAACCACTGGGCCTTTAACACAACGCACGTCGGATTGTCTGTCTAAGACTGTCTGTTTTGAAACCAACTGTGGACATGCACTGTAATACGCTCTTCTCAAGCAAAGCTTCTGCGAGGCTTCTGATCATTCTGGAGTTATACATCAGTTCTTGCGCTTGATTGCAAGCTACAACTAAGGATATTCGAAACACCTCAAATTTTGCGGTAGCTGCCGCTCGATGTGATTGTTCCCACCATTACTTCCTATTCCCAGTTGTTTCTCATTTTTCAGGCGATCCCTCATCGTGCCAATGCGGACAGCCTACGAAACGTCTTTCTGAAGGTACGGTATTTGTTCGCGACATGTATATTTTCTGGTTTCATCGTTCAACAAATATCGGCTGGTCTAAAAGATAAAATAGGCTTTCACTCATAGGATCTTTTTTGTATTGTGACCCCACAACTTTACTAGAACACCAGTGAGTTATTGTTGGGTTGCCCGAACCTAGACAGACGACTGCAGTGGCCAACTGAATTACTGCTGGTGTTGGGTGACTTTGCTGTATTTCCTGTGTCCAAATCTGACAGTTGAGAAATAAACGCAGATCATTAGTTTCAGCCTGTAGCCCATTAGAATTACATCAAAATGCGTTTCGTCAGACACAATGCGTTTACGACTTGTAGAAGGCTTTTAGCTCTGATAGCAAACCTATTTAATCAAGGTGCTGTCACGTATGTCTGGGAATTTAGTGGTTTTACTGTAAGAAAAGTTTCTTGAGAAATTCCGCGCAAAAAAACAGTTCTGGAAGACCACGGGAAGGAATGTGTACACAAATTTCATTGAAAAGAGGCCAATTTTTTAAAAGTGCACGATAACACTCCTCATCGATCCGCGCAGCCCTCCAGCGGGGCCCTAATATCTTCATTTGTGTGGTATTCCTGTTAGGTATTACTGCAGTTAACTTCTAGGGGTGGTCTCCATTTGAGGTGTCACACACCAACTCATGCCAGACAGGGAACGCTGTTGTAGGCAAGCCAGAGTCATTTCTCTTGGGGTGAGTACAGCGATTCATACTGGTCCTTAGCTTCCATAAATCACGGTAATTTTGCAGTTCTGCTCAACTCTCCACCCTTAGCTTTTGTCCACCCTTTCACCGATGTGTGCGAAGCATATTCTGTTTCAGACACTGTGAGGCTCATTTCATCTGGTGCTTCCCTGCGTTTTCCCATTCCAGTACGCCAGTGTTGTCACAAATGGAGAGCATTACATGACTTCTAAGGACTTCGTCATTCATTTTTTACGACTCATCGAAGAGCAGAATAACAACCAGATCTCTGTCAATTGTTTAGCTCGCGCTGCGGATACAACCAAAGATGGGTAAGTTCCTCTCTGTCCAACTCCCTGGTCGTTTTTCTTCGCGATATAACAACCGCTGACTATCAGGCGCTTTCTATCGGTTCTCATTTTCTCGCCCACAGCTATCCGAAACCTCACAAAAGTCCATAAGTTTTGGTAACGCTAATTAATCGGTGAATTTTTGGGAACAAAATGATTGAAATGGTGAGCAGGAAATTACCATAAGAACAAACGGCGCGTGATTTGCAATCAGTTTGGTGACCACTTTCCCTTATCGACTGAACATCGTACGTGTATAATGTTTATCCATGGATTACTGTCTCTTTCTGGTACCATATCCAGAAAAATCGATTTTCGTCGTACAATTGCTTTTTTAGAGCGCATCAAAAGTTTTCATGATTTCGAGTTTGGAACTGTTTAACGATACCTCTACGGTGAGATTTTCAATAATCATACATTAATGTCATTATAAACGCTGCATAAAAAGGGTATCCAGGATTCTACAGAACTGCTTTGAAATAGAATGTCACCTATGGCGCGTAGCTCTCATTCCCCTATTCTTATCTTCAGTGAATGAAACTGTGACATCTGGAAGCGGCGCACAGCTTGTGGCTGCAAAACCGAACTGAGCTCTTCACCATTACGATAACCGTTTTTCTGTCCCCATAATTTTTCCTTTCGAAATGAATGGAGACCCCTAATGAAGACTACTTCCAAACGTAGACCGCTCAGCTACGCGGCACTTACCTTTTTCCTTTCGAAATGAATGGAGACCCCTAATGAAGACTACTTCCAAACGTATACCGCTCAGCTACGCGGCACTTTCCTACCAATCAGAGCATGCAGATTGTCTCTGACACAAGACAATGGTTCAGACTCGCCACTAATGACTGTTCGCTGTGCAATGGCCATTTTCCTCACGCTTCACTATATCTGGGGAACTTACCACTTGGAACTGTAGTTTCAGATCAAAAATGGGGTTAGCCGTCATCGTAGCAGCCAGCAACACCAGCTTTGACAATGACGTTTCACAGAGCTTGTTTTACAAACCGTTAAATGGGGAGCGAAGAAAGAGACGCCATTGATGGAGCCGGTCTACCATAATCATCCCGAGGGTCCCGTACCTCCAAACAGTGGCCCAACCAGTCAACAGTCAACCTGACAACACAAACGTCATTGCTGTCACAAAGCAACCTCTCCGGTCATTCACGGAGATGACCACAGATTCCAGTTATCCAACTATTTATGATAAAATGATCGATGACATTGTCTCTGGCCATTATTGCCGGAATTCTTTCGTTACGTATCATCCAAAACGCTCGGGAACTACTTAACACCGGGGGCTAATGGCATCTCGTTGTGATCAGCTGAGGGGTACCGTTGTCTCACGTTTTTCAAAGTCTGACCGTATTCAATCTTATTTGGTCTCTGCTGTGATTGATCGACTTCCGCTTCTTATTGGGTGTTCGTAGAGGTTTTTGTGTAAATTTTTCAGGCCTCTAACACCAATACCAGTGATACCATCCTTTATTTTAGAGGTTTGGTGAAAAATCGATAGTTTATTGCTGGGCAACGTTTCGTCCCACCAACACTCAATTAAATGCACTTTTTATGGATTTCCCGGGAATCCTCTCTGACCGAAAGCTACCGTCCTTTGGTGTAATAAATAGGTCACAACATTTTGAGGTCAAAATGTGGCCGTTGGTTTGCTTGCTGATCTGGGTCACATGGTTGCAAGCGTTTGGTCACCAATCCAGGTGGCACTATCCGTGTTTCAAGATTGGAAGTGCGCTGTTTTTGCGTCTCCATGGATCGACATGAAGTTCATTCACCCAAACGTTGACCGATCACCAGTCATTGGAATGAGCACTCCTATTGGCTTGTTGGATGACGTTTCTTCTGTCTGATGAGAATGTGCGTAGCCTTGAGACTGGACCTCTCCGGTCCCGCGGTCGTCAATTTTGTCCGTTTGCCTCTACGGTCAGCCCCATGTTCTCTGGTCCCTGAGTCTGATAATCGACGCTGACACAGTGTCACCATTGTTTTAGTAGTTCCTTACTCGTAGCGCTGCCATTTGATTGAATCATTTACGGGGTACCATGCTTCTGGAAACTCCCCTCTGTGTCTTGTACTTCTGCGTGCCACAACTTTCACGTTTTCAAAATTAAACTTGTGTCCTTCCTGATCTTCTTGTACGGAACTAAGAGATAGTGAGTCATGTCTTTTGATAGCTGCGTTGAGTTCTTCTACCCGTGCGGAGTTTTCTTCCAGTATGTCAGCACGATATGTGCTGCAGTTATGCGCAGTTGATTCGGTACATGACGTTTCTTGTGCCTTCATTGGTGTTGTCTTTTGATCTCGAGAGATGAGTTTGGTTTATGAACTACTAAGGTGGCTCGAGTGGTTAGAGCGCGAATTTACTGATC